>NW_027526445.1:45696697-45727631 GCF_048455015.1 Haemaphysalis longicornis
TGGAATCGGGATGATGATACTAGATTGCGTATGGGCTGCGCAAGCTGTTTCGTCGTCCACCACATTCCATTCACCACACACTGTCGAGCTAGCCACTGTAACAAGACCACGTGAAGCAAACTAGCAGCCTGTGTATGCAGGATTTGTATTTTATGGGCCAGTTGTTCGCGCGGAAACGATGCCAGTTGTTGAGGCGCCACCCGCGAATCTGTGAAAATAACCCACACAGAAGGTTCTCGTCCAATAATCTACTCCAAAGCGGAGCGCAATGCAGCAAGTTCTCAGATTGTCGTTGTTCTTTTGTGGCTTAACCTGGCCGCAATTGTGGTCCGCGATGATGGAAATCAGATTCCAATAGCAGATGAAGTGGCCGTTACCAATGCATCGGTGTAGATATGTTTGTGGTTACGCTAGCAATTCCACATGTGCTCTAGAGCAAAGTACTTTAGAGCTGAAATTGGCAATCTCGATCTATGGCCGATATCCGGTACTGTGTTTGCAGCCTGACGCTGTTTTGAGGGACAAGTCCATGGTCCTAGGATGGTCTTCAAAGTTACCGGCTCTTGATCTAGGCGCTCAATATCTTCAAAAAAACGGGATCTTGGTGCCAAGTAGGCCACACATTCTAATAAAATATGTTCAACGGTTTCTACGGAAGAACAGTTATCGCAGTACGGGTTGGTCGTCAGTCCGAGGCGAAAAAGGTAACTGTTGGTGTAGGCTGAGTTCAGTCGTACGCGATGATATTGCTACGGACGTAACAAATGGATGAAGGGTTTATTTACAAGTCGTGCGGAGCCACAGGCAAGATGTGCTACCACAGATGCCGGTCAGCAGCGAGCCGGGGAAAAACTCTTCTTCGCCCTCCTCTTCTACGTGTCAGCATACCTCCTGGATCCCGCTCCACTGGAACATACCCTACACAGGCGATTGACTGCCGACTAACGTAACAGACAACCTAGTGATTGTCCTGTACCTAACACTGTAACAATTTCCCCCCGTGGAGACGAAGCGCACTGAGCGAGTTAAGGAGTGCGGCTATGACAACGCTTCAACCGAGCTACATGCACGACCTGGGTCTTGCGGGAGCGACGGTCCCGAGCAGTAACTTTTGCGATAACATAGTTCACGGTACTCAGCTGAGACAGCACTACAAAGAGGCCAGAGTACGTAGGCAAAAACTTTTGGTAGCGGCCTCGTTGGCGAACTGGAGTCCACAACCAAACGAGTTCGCCCGGGTAGTAGGAGACTGGTGGGTGGCGCTGATCGTAGCGTGCTTTGGTTCGCCCCTGGGAGCTGAGGGTGCGCAGTCGAGCCAGTCACCGGGCTTCTTCAGCGAGGCACAAAGTTTCAGCCAGCGCATATCTTTAGGCGAGGAGAATGGAAGGATGGTGTCTAGGAAGCTTTGAGGAAGGCGGACGTACAGAAGGAAAAACGGAGAATAGCCTGTGACCTCGTGTTTGTCGGTATTGTACGCGTAGGTTATGAATGGAAGAACAGTGTCCCAATTGTTTTGTTCGGAATCGATGTACATAGACAGCATGTTAGTTAGCGTGCGGTTTGTGCGTTCAGTGAGTCCGTTCGTCTGCGGGTGGTATGGTGTGGAATGTCGATATTCGGAGCCACAAAGCCGAAGAAGCGCTTCCACAACGTCCGCCGTAAACTGGCGGCCACGGTCACTGATCACAACGCGAGGAGCTCCATGACGTAGAATGACACGATTCAAGAGGAAAGATGCGACATCCGCGGCCGTTGCAGTGCAAAGAGGAGCAGTCTCAACGTAGCGGGTCAAAAAATCCACACAGACGATGATCCAACGGTGACCTGCCTTGGACTTCGGTAGTGGCCCCACCAGATCAATACCCACTTTGTCAAAGGGCGACATGGGAGGATTCACCGGTTGCAAAGGGCCCGGAGACGGAGACGTAGGACGCTTGTAACGCTGGCACTGAGGGCAGCTGGCGACATATTTCTGCGCTGCTGTCTGCATACGAGGCCAGTAGAAGCGTTCCCGAAGCCGATGTAGGGTGCGGGAAAGGCCAAAGTGACCTGATGTTACGTCGTCGTGCATTGCGCGGAGAACCAGATGTCGGAGCGTAGTGGGGACGACAAGAAGCAAACGCGCGCCATCAGCAGAGTAATTCTTTTTGAACAGAACGCCGTCGCGGACAATAAAGGGTGTCGACATTGTGTCCTCCGCAGTTGCAAAAAGCCTGCGCAGCGTTGGATCTTTCCGTTGTTCGGCCCGAAAAAGTGGGGCGTCTGGGAATTCTGGTGACACGGAAGCCAGACAGTCCTCGAAGGTGTCGTCGTCGGTCGATGTGCCCGGTTGAGGTAAGCGGGACAAACAGTCCGCATCGGTATGACGGCGCCCACTCTTGTAAGAGACTGTGAAGTCGTATTCTTGTAAGCGTAAGGCCCATCGAGCTAAGCGACCGGAGGGGTCGCGCAGTCCGACAAGCCAGCATAACGAGTCGTGGTCCGTGACCAAAGTGAAGTGGCGTCCATACAGATAGCAGCGAAACTTTTGTACAGCGAACACAACGGCGAGACATTCCAATTCCGTGATGGTGTAGTTGCGCTCGGCTCTGGACAGGGTACGGCTGGCGTAAGCGACGACGTGTTGTGCCCCTTCATGTAACTGGACGAGAACAGCTCCAACGCCCACGCCACTCGCATCGGAGTGGAGCTCGGTGGGTGCCGTGTGATCAAAGTGGCGCAAAATTGGGCCAGAAGTTAACAAAAATTTAAGCTTCTGGAAAGAGGACTCACAGTCGGACGTCCAAGAAAAAGGGCTGTCTTTACGTAGTAAGGACGTCAGGGGATGAGCAATTTGCGCGAAGCCTTGAATGAATCGTCGGAAATAGGAGCACAGACCCAAGAAGCTCCTCAGCTCTTTCAGGGATCGTGGGGCTTGGAAATCGCGCACGGCGGAGATCTCCTTGGGATCCGGCCTGATGCCTTCCTTATCTACGAGGAAGCCTAGTACGAGGGCTTGGCGCTCCCCGAAATGACATTTTTTTGAGTTCAACACCAATCCCGCTTCCTCGATGCGGTCCAGGACAATGGCAAGCCTGCTATTGTGCTCTTCAAATGACCTCCCAAAAATAATGACATCGTCGAGATAGCACATGCAGATGTCCCATTTTAAGCCACGCAGAATGGTGTCCATAAAGCGCTCAAATGTAGCGGGCGCATTACATAATCCAAAAGGCATCACATTGAACTCAAAGAGCCCATCAGGCGTCACGAAGGCCGTCTTCTCTTTGTCGGATGGGTGCACTGGAATTTGCCAGTAGCCCGACCGAAGGTCGACCGAAGAAAAGTACGACGCTGAATGTAAGCAGTCGACGGCGTCATCAATGCGCGGAAGCGGATACACATCTTTTTTTGTCACAGCATTGAGTCGACGATAATCTACACAAAAGCGCCAAGAGTTATCTTTCTTCTTTACAAGAATCACAGGAGCTGCCCACGGACTTGACTCCCGGATTACCCCTTTTTTCAGCATCTCCTGCGTCTGTTCGGTTATTACCTTGCGCTCAGAAGGGGACACACGGTATGGCTTTTGACGAATCGGTGCCGTATTCTCAGTGATAATCCGATGTTGCATGCGTGACGCCGGCAGTGAAGTGTCGTGGTCATCCCGAGCAAAATCAAATACCGCAGCATGTCGGGTAAGCACCTCAAGTAACACCTGCTGCTTATGAGAAGGAAGCGAGGTATTTATCACGCGCTTGAGCTGGGTGGTGTAGTCTGTGTTGTTGGTAGTCGCGTCTTGCGTCCTATTCACCGCATGAATGGTTACGGCAACGTCTTCGTCGGAACGAGCGAGTTTAGGTCCACGGGGCAAAAGTACGGGTTCACTGGAAGCGTTCACCGTCCAAACGCAGCTGCACCCATCAACGACATCAACCAAAGCACGGGGTATCAGCACATTCTTCTTAACTGCGTTTGTTGCATCCGCCTCCACCAGAACTTCGTAGCTCCCTCGAAGAAATGTTTCGGACTTCACAGAGACAAACATAGCCGTCATGGGAGGTAGCAGGACGTCATCGGTGACAGAAAACAGGCCTTTAGTGTCATTACACCCTTCTTCAACATAAGTAGGTAGAGTTTCGTTTCGGAACGAAATTTCGCCATTTCCGCAGTCCAACATCGTACCGCAATCACGTAAAAAGTCGATCCCCAATATAACGTCATGAGTTGCCTGGGCTAAAACAATGAACTCCGTTCGAAAGCTGTCTTCGCCAAGAAAAACCGTCGCTGAACAGATTCCAACTGGAAACAAACGCTCGCCTCCGACTCCACGATACTGAATCTTTCGGTCACAGAAAAACAACTTTTGGCCCAAGACGGGTTTTGAAAGCGAAACTCATGACTGAAACCGCAGCTCCAGTATCTACCAAAGCTTCCGTGTTCACACCATCTACAGAAACAGTCACTTTGTTCTTTGACATAACGACGGGCAGGGGAATTGGCGAAAATGACCGGCCCGCGACCTCACCCCCGTCGGCCGCAGCATCTAGTTTCCCTCGGGTGGTGAGCTCATTCGGCGGCGTGGCGTTGGAGATCGCGGCCGTCGAGTGGTCGGAGGAGGAGTGAAGCTCCTGTCGGAACCCGGGGAATTATTGCGCATTGCAGTTGGCTGGAACGACCGCTGGAAGGGTGCGTTGGTCTGGTTATCTGTGTATGGCCGTCGAGGTGGCGGTTCGTAATGCTGGGGAGGCCGACGGCAAAAGCGGGAAATGTGGCCGCGGATACCACAGTTGAAGCAGGTGCGCTGTTCACGGAATGCGACCGGTTGACCTAAGGAACGGCGTGGTCGGGAGTAGGCGACAGGTGCGTAACGGATTGGCTCCTCGAAGTAATTTTCATACTCCCGAGGTGGAGGACTGAAAGCTGTACGCCTGGTATGGTCTTCATTGTAAGCGGTACGCTCATTCCTATTCCCTGCTCGAACCCAAGGCACCTCAGAGTGACTCTGGACGGCTTGCACTGTGCATTGACGAAATACTGGGTCAGGAAGAGCGCACTGGTGAAAGCTTTTGTCACGACACAAACCTTGCTGTGCGAGTTCTTCTCTAATGATGCGACGCACCACCGAAGCTATGTCCTCGGAAGGGGACGAGCCGACGTCCACGCTGGCAACAGTAGTCACGTTTGCCAGGCGTCCAAACTTGGGGGTGATACGTCGCATTTTCAGGGTTTCGAACGCGCGGCAATGGCGAATTACATCCAGAGCTGACGCCAGGTTTTCCTTAGTTATGAGGTAGTTATAAACATCCTCAGCGATACCTTTAAGCAGGTGACCTACTTTGTCCTCGTCTGGCATCGAAGGATTAACGAGGCTGCACAGTTTGAGGACTTCTTCGATATATGTGGTACAAGTTTCGCCCGGAACTTGAGCTCTCTGCGCAAGAGTCTGCTCTGCCTTCTTCTTTCGGTCAGCCGTGTCGCCGAAGCTCGCCCGGAATTCGTTGACGAAACTGTCCCATGTATCAAATCTGTGCTCATGATTGTCATACCACATTAATGCAGTAAGGTCCAAGGAGAAGACCACGTTCTCGAGCTGTTCGCGAGCGTCCCACCTGTTATACTTGCTGACTCGCTGGTAGTGCTTGAGCCAGTCCTCGGCGTCTTCCTCGATAGTTCCGTTAAACTTGCGTGGTTCTCTCTGATGAGGCCAGACACCGACCCTTCCAGGGGAGGTGGCACCCGTCGGCCCCGTTGGCATTGTCGCTTCTTCCGGAGGTAGCCCGCGGCAGCACGCCTGCTGCGTAGAAAATAGGGTGGTTCCGCCTCTTCCAGGACGACGAATTACCCAGCACCTCCACCAGATGCTACGGACGTAACAAATGGATGAAGGGTTTATTTACAAGTCGTGCGGAGCCACAGGCAAGACGTGCTACCACAGATGCCGGTCAGCAGCGAGCCGGGGAAAAACTCTTCTTCGCCCTCCTCTTCTACGTGTCAGCATACCTCCTGGATCCCGCTCCACTGGAACATACCCTACACAGGCGATTGACTGCCGACTAACGTAACAGACAACCTAGTGATTGTCCTGTACCTAACACTGTAACAATATAATGTCTCCAGCCTCCGAGAGAGCTCTCTTGGAAGTCCTTATGTCAATTCAGGGTCAATCGCGTACAAAAATACTTCGTTATTCGGTTCGTTGCACCATAGCCGGTTTCTTTCAGTTACTGCAAAGCGATTGGCCAGGGTAGAAGCGTCTGTTTTTGTAAAGTACACATTGCAGTATTTCCGGTGGTTAAGGCCCATACGGGCCGCTTCATCGGCTTTTTCATTTCCAATAATACCACAGTGGCCACGTATCCATTTCCATTTTATAGTGTGTCCAGCAATGCAAGCGAAGTGGTGAAGGTACGAGACATCGGAGCCTGCGGTATGGTGAGGAGAAGACCTGGTCCTCCTTGACAAAACTTGCAGAGCTGCCTTGGAGTCTGTATAGATGCTTCACTGATGCGGCTGGTGGCGTAGGACGTAAACAATTGCTTCTTTAAGGGCATATAGCTCAGCCGCTGTAGGTGATGTAGGTCGCTCCAGACGAAATGAAAACATTTCACCCGTAAGTGGCACGTACATTACAGATGAACAGGATTCCCCTCTTTGGGCGGTGTCCTTTGTAGTTCCACTGCCAACAGATGATGTTATGAAAAGCCCTGGTATTTTCCTTTTGATAATGAGGGGCTATTGCATGGTTTGGGTGCTTTCTTAAGAGAGGTCGAGATTCTATTTCGGCCAGTCAAGCTTCCAAAGCTCCTAGTATAGAAATGATAAGACCAGCCTGCACTTGAAATGGTTTGTAGCTAGGGCCCATGGCCTCCTTAACCTCCATAAAAATTTTTACAATGCCTGCCATGAATTCCACTTTTGTGACATAGATGGAGCTACAGTCCGATTCCTCTCTGGGGGGACTGCAGAGGGATTGTGATGCAAAGACGACTTCCCTATCAATGGGGGAGTTGGTATCACTATCTATGGGGTCATTGGTATTGACCACGTTTTTGACGTTTTTGTAGTTTATCTAGCAGCTAAGCTAGATAAACTGCTTGAAGCTAAGCTTTCCGCTTCCTTTCAAGGCGTTCAATAGCAGTTGTTTAAGTACAGCTACCTCGCTATATGATGACGGTGGTGATGTTCGGGGAGCTACCACCTCAGCTCAGCTCACCCTTCTGGATGTCTGGTTGTTGATCTTCTGGGAGGCATGCTTGGGTCCCTACACAGGGCCCTGTGCACGGGTAGTGCCAGGTTTGTTTCCCGTGTTAGCGGGTGGATCAGCAGCGGCACTCTGCTTGGGGAAGCCTGGCATCGTTGTGTTCCGACGGGGTTCGCTAGGAAAAGACGATGGCTTAAAGCGTCGCGTGCAGCTTTTGTCTCCAAAGGGGTGGTCTCCATGGCAGAGCGGGCATATAGGCGTTGTTGCGGATCTGGTAGCGTGACCGGTGGTGGCGTACGTTGATCCAGAGTTGGGGCAAACATTGGGGCTTGTAGGGCGACGAAAGAAACTTTGTGTACAGATATCTACATGCCGTTTGACTGAGTGAACAGGCTTCTGCGCTCCTGCGCGCAGGAGATTAAATAACCAGGTTGGGTCCGCCCCGTTTCCCCCTTTCCTCGACTGACGTCAGTATTGTCCAATCAGGGCCGCCTCAGCTGACGTCCACACACTCACAAAGAGATGGCACTTTGCACAGGTTAATGTTCAGTTGACTCCTGATGATGCAATGGTTGAAGCACGGGGAGGACGCCCGGACCGGGTCGATAATCCGGCGTGGAGTACTCGTTGAATAGCAGCGTCTCGGACCACAACAAAGCAGTCCCCCGCTGACGATTGCCGCCGGAAAAGCAATGCTGCACGTCTTTATAAATCCCTCCCAGCCTCCCTGCCTCGCCGGGGGGAAGCTGCGGAAAGCGCCTTGTGTCCAGCAGAAGCGTCCCTCTCCGCCGCGTCATCGCATACCAAGCCGGGTCGCTCCCCATCGATGAGGGTAGGGGAGGAAAACTTGCGATAATGGGCCGACGGAAGCGTTGGGTGACTGAACCCGATAGCATTGCAGACGGGCGTCGTAATGTCAATACGCCGATCGTAACAGCGTACATAGATACGGATTGTCTTCCGAGGTGTGCTGCCCACATCCCTGGCAGCGGACGGGAGTCAGATTTGGACAGAGGCCAGCCCGCCTCACTGCTCCGCAGGCCAGGCATGCTACCGATTATTGCTTGTGTATGTAGCAGCGAAATTCCGCTCCTCCGTAGTATATAAGGAGGGTGACTTAGGGTCCGTCAAATGCGATGAGAGCGGTGTTTGTCGTCCCCATACGCCTGGCGTGTATTACTTGGAAGTTAGCTGAATTCACGATGTTCTCAGTTATGTCTTGCGGTGTGTCCTCGGTTGGAATTCCGTGTATCACTCCTGTACAGGCGTCTTCGGAGAGGTGACATAAGGGAGGGTACTGCAGGCACGATTCGTAATGTTGAGTTGGCGCACCATGCTGTACATTTTCGCCCTCTCTATGCTTGCGGTGCTCATAACAAACACGTTTCTAGCCGCGTTGGGACGTAGGATGCCTTCTGCGGCTTGTAGTTTGGTGAGCCCAGCAGCAACGAGGGTTGTCGAGCGTAGGATGGTGGCGCTTGTTTTAGAGGCATATCGAGTCATCCTTGCGGATGGAATACGACTTTCACCTGCTCCCGTGATAGGGGGGTAGACGTAGTGCATGCTTAGCAGTTCCTTGCTTAGTCGGAGCGGGGCTCACCGTTTCCTGCGAGGGCATTTCGGCGCGTAGGATTTGAATCTTTTTGTGGCTGTGGTTGCGGGAGCAGACCATCCAACCTCGTTCTTCGGTCACTTCGGAGGGGTTGATGTCCTCGTCCGGTATCGTCGAAGATTTCATATCTGTAGTCGGGGTTGCTTCATCCTATAGTTACAAGCGGGCGCCAGGCGTTGAGGCCCGCCCGTTGCCGTCGTTGCTGCCCTAGGCTAGCAGCGGCGCGGCGGCAAATAGGGGGGAGGGGATGCCTAGCCGCGCTGCCTATCATGGTGGGCGCAGATGGTACTACCGGTGGTGAAGTATGAAAATGCTCCAGAAAATGCTCCAGGGGCTGAGACTGCACCTCGACCTCCTCCATATCATTTTTCAAGGGATTAAAAATATGTTTTTTATTTATTTGTTTAGGTACACTAAGGGCCCCGAAGTGCATTACATATTGGGGATCGAAAAAGAAAAAATATACATAGGATCAGTGTACAAAGAAAACCATGGTAGGAAATTATACACATATAAGGCAATAACACAATTTGTACACAAATGTCTCCACGAATGAAAGTCAGGAGACCTGACTTTTATGAGAAAGAGTTGCTGTTACATGTTGGTTATGCTAACGCTTACTTTCGCAAATAATGCATCTTATTCCCCTCACTTGACTACTGGTTTACCAGTAATAATGTTGCTATTTTGCGAACGTAGCTGCCAATACCTGTCCGCCTACGAAAACCCGATTCTAGGCTTCAAGATCATGCATTTTACGCACCATACATTGAACACAAGAAAACCCGTAAAAGAAATAGCATAGTTACCTTTGCTGGCTTCAGTGTCTTGGCACGGACACTTGGAGGTAGGAGGAAAAAATGTCGATATCCTCTTCTGTGACATATTGTAACGCCGAATTCCGTGCAGTCGCTACGCGGCATTGAAGGGCAGACAGATGAACTCCGAAGACATATTAAGTTGAATATTTACACTAAAGGTTCTTATCTTCCCTGATGATCTGACGACGACGATTGTAGGGGAGGTTTCTTTAAAAGTATATTTAAACGAAAGAAAAAATATTTGCAGACTGAAGTTGAAGTTGAGCAAAGTAAGAAGTAAAATAAGCGTATCAGACAGCTAACTTTGTGTGAAACACTGAGGATCCGACCCCGAGACGTCGTGTCTCGTTGTTTTGATCGGTCACTTAGGCCCCGCCCACGACGCACGTGCCAATCAGCATCTCGTGGCGATCTGGTTGGTTGCATTCGCAAATCCGTGCATAAACTGCGGCGGACAACGCCCCCGTAACCCCGAAACGTTGGTAACTCTCTCCCACCACTAGAAAAAAAGCCGCCCGCATCTTCCCACGGGGGGAACTCGAGTAAATGCGTCGCATCTACTCGAGTCAAGCAAAGCGTCACGTCAAGCGTAAGCCATGCAAAGACGCCCTTGACTGAATTCCGAACGCGCGCTCCGCCGCTTATATACGTTGAGGGGACTGCGTAAGCCGGTCCCAGTCGACGACGTTGGCGTACTTGTAAAGCGGCGTGGACTGTAGGTGTTTGAGCCAACCGCAGATGTTGCTTGGCCGGAGAACGGCACACCGGTTATATGCGCAGCGCGCCCGAAGGAGAGGAAACCGCGGAAGAGAGAGTACTGCACATGCGCCGGCCCAAGCGCGTCTGCCGCGGCTATGACGCAACGTGCCGCGGCTATGACGCAACACAATCCAACACAATCCACTTTAATCCAATCCAATCCAAGCCAATCCAATCGAATCCAATCCAATGCCCCTCGCGAGAGAGTGTTCGAATCCAATCCAATGCCCCTCGCGGGAGATGTGTTCGCTTTCGCCTCGACTCGACGCGCATGCGCAGTGAGCGTGCGGACTACGGACGCCAACGCGGGTGACATCGTGAGTTACTGAAATGCTCTGCATTTAAAAGGAAAAGACGAAAAACAATTAAGTAAAACACAACAAACGAAACCACGTGCAAACACTTGAGGGCACCTGTTAAGTTCGAGCACCTCTTTTCCTAAAATCGCGAGCTGCTCGTTTATTCTTTCATATGTTCTTTTTTTTTCCCGCCGATTGGGATGCGGTGATGAATGGACAGCGCGGAGCGCAGACGGAAACGCATTACTTCGCGCCTCTGGGTTTGACGCGGGCGGCCACGGGGCGCCGGGCGGGTTCAAAGAAGGGACGCGCCCTGCGCATCGTTTCGTTTGTTTGTAATGATGCCGCAGCGCCCGCTGTCGGCGCCTCGGTTTGAGGGAAGTGGTAGGCTTGGCCGCTGCTGTGTCGGGCAGGTCGACGAACTGCGGCAAGTATTCGCGGGGAGGGCTATGACGAACTAACGAGGCCGTCTGGGTGGCCCTCGTTTTGTGCGATCGCGAGCACTTTGGACCAACCGCGGGTAGAAGGGTTGTTTTCGCCTGCAGGTGTCCCCGCGAGACGGTTGAATGGGCTTCTCCCGCCAGTCATTCTGGGGATCTAGGCTTGGAAACATTGGGTCGCGCAGGTCATTTAGTCGCGTGTCTCGTGCCGGCTACGTGTGGTCTTCTTTCCGGCCTGAAAACGCGACGTCGTCTGGCTGACAACGAGGGCGGCAATAACGGGACGGCGGGGCGCGTGGAACGAGAATGGGGGGTCCGTCGGGAAACAAATAGTCGCCTATCGGCGGCGGAAAAAGGGATAAGTGCCGTGCGCGGTGTGTGGCGGCGTGCGCGGCCACAGAGTGGGGTGGGGGGGCGCTCGACAAAGCGACGTAGAATTGTCGGCTTGAATGTCTGTCGGCGACCAGAAGCGCGCGCGCCGTCTCAAAACTTTAATGACCACCAGGAGGGAAACGGGCCACCAAGGGAGAGCTGGTGCGCTTTCCGGACAGGACTCCTGGGGTTCTGGACAAAATCCTAGGATGGTTTCCGGCGCAGGTGGTTGCCTAGCTTGGTCGCCGTGCATGACAGCGCGTCAAAATTTCGGGGGGGGGGGGGGGGGGGGCTGAAGCCCCATAAGCTCTCCCCCCCCCTCCCTACGCCCCTGTCCATAAGTGAGAAAGGTGAATATAGTCGGAGCATAAACGAAGGGCAACCTGCCGACTAATTTGTAAAGCTTGAAGGCGGCTAAACCACGCCCCCAACCGAAAACTGTATATTGGACCATTCACGACGGCAGGACCCCCAAGAGCCAAATTGGCTAATTGGTTGGCCAGTTAATTGAAGATTACCCCTCCGTGACCAGGGACCCACACTTATCGGATCTCCCGAAGCTGTTAAGAAACGTGAACGGAATGACCGGAGAAGAAAAGAATCTTTATCATTTGTTACAGCGGCGCACACAGAGTTATCCGGTGCACACGGTGCATACGCGGTTATCCGAAAGGATAACCACGCCCGCAAATCTATGCTGTAGTTTAGTAAGGGCTAAAATTATCACCAATTATTCTGCCTAAAAAATAGAGGTATAGTCTGGCAGCCTACTTGAGAAGGACCATTGCAGAGACTGAGAAAATATTCCTACCCCAGCCTTCTCATCCCTTTGTGAGGCATCTGTGGCAATGACGACATGAGTTTGAAGAGTAGTCAAAGGTTCTTCGAGTGATATGTTGAGTAATCGGGCCAGCAATAATTTCCTGTGTGGAGGAAAACTGTTGTCCACGCTTATTTCGACAGGCGACAAGTTACGAGGATAGCGGTGGACTAGAAAAAGATCTGCATGAAGCGGCTGCAGCCATGACTAAGCGCAATCCAAGTCAGGACGCTCAAACCGGGGCCACGAAAATCCTCGAAAATGGTCACGCTTCACGAGGAAAATGGGTCGAGCCTCGTACAGTGGGGATTCAAACTGTTTTAGAAATGTTAATATAGTTAGCAATTTATATCGACGAAGAAGTGAGGGAACCCTGCGTCAAGGTACAATACAGAATTAGCTACATACTTTGGCGACCTTGACAGGGCCGGATTAAGCAAAATGGGGGCCCTGGGCTACTGCGCTAGTGTCGGCCCTCGACTCCCCCCCCCCCCCCCCCCCCCGCCCCCCTGCATCCCCTACGCCTTTTTTTACCCGAAATAAAAATATCTCTCTTTCTCTCTCTCTCTCTCTCTCTCTCTCTTAAAGCCTCCGTCCCCACCCTCCCCCCGCTCCACTACTAAAATGTACCATTTTGTTTTATTTCAGCTAAAAGCAGTTTTTTATTTTAAAAAAGGTATTCCAATTACAAAAGAACAAAGTACGATTAATGGGATTCATGCGATAGTGATGCATCAGATCTGTTTTTGCAACACACAACACAAACGCAGTCACTAACACGACCGTCGTAACTCGCGATACGTGTCCGTTCCGTGGCCGTAAACCACAGAGCGGCCATTGGTACAGTTTGGTCCAGCTCAAGAAAAAAAGAAAAACACCCAGTGAAAACACCACAGCTATGTTTACTATGTGAATTCGATTTATCTAGATATGTTTTCTTAAGCGTTTGGTTTTATGTGGGCCCCTAAATCTATAATCTCGTGAGGAGACATGCCGTTGTATCAAGAACAGTGTTTATTGGAATTCAACGGAAGCATCACAGTGCGGAAATTGTTATTCATGTTATGCAATAAGTACATAGTAGATTCGGTATATATTCATTTTAAGAGCTTGCAAGCACAAGAAAATGGACAATATACTTCAGATTAAATGACAAACTTTAATTATAAAGCATTTCTTTGATAATGGCTCAGTTAACAAACGAAGAAAAGAGGACACCAAATACACGTGGTGCGAACGAACGCCATTTGTAATGATTCGAGAGAAGAAAACAGACTACTACGGATGATTAAAAGCGGGAGTTACATTGCAAGAACAACAAACAAAGATGAACAAGAAGACGTACCCTTTTTTGGGTTACAGTTCAACGTTTACTCATGCAGGTTGGGAGAAGACACAAGAAAAAATCTCACGGGCACTCATGTATAGCGCTAACAGTGCTCTTTTAAAACGGCATCTTTCGGGCCTTTGCCTTGGCAAAATCCGATATAGTTTGTTCGAAAGATAGGTCTCTTACAAGGTCACGTTCAATGGACATGATAGCAAGCGAGTTCAACTTGTCGTCCAGAAGGTTTGAACGAAGGCGATTTTTTATCAGTGACAACTTGGAAAACGATCGCTCGCTCTCACAGTTCGCCACGGGTATGCTTAGATACATTCTTAATGCAATGGAAAGGTTCGGGAACACGTTAATCAGTTGTCTTTCGTGTAGCAACTTCATTATACCCAGGGCACTCGTGTCTTGGCACACAGAGCTTTGCAGAAAGTTCGCAAACTGAACGATTTCAGCCGGAAATACTGGCTCCAAATCGTTTGGGTAGGTCTCCACCAATCTCTCCGCTTGCTGTGCAAGAGAGATCATGCTTCCATTTTCCGTCAGCAATTTTAAGAATCCGAACTTCTCGCAAAGATCAGCGTAGGCAGCCTTTCGCACTCGCAGAGCAGAGCCTAGACAGTCAAGTACTACATTATAGGTCTCTACAAGAAACTTTTTTCTACCACGCAGCGTACTATCGCTTTTCCCGTCCGGGTACTTACTCAAAGCGATGCGTTTGCTTTCATCCTGATAGCACTGACTAGAACTCAGCTTGCGTGCTCTCGCCTCGAAGGTATCAAAAAGAGGTCGCAACGAATCAACAAAGCCTTCCAGGGAGCTCAGAAGGTCTACAGCGGTTGAAATGTCTAAGCCTGGTTTCTGAAGTGCTACGCTCGTCTTGTCAAAACGCTCCAAGATTTCACACCAGAAAATCGCCATGAATGCCGTCTCCAGTTTTGCCATTTTCTTAAGGAGCGAGCACGCTTCACTCCTAGTGTCACCGTTTTCTTCCTCGTTCTTCGAGATGTGTTCAAGGCAACGCAAAATTGCACTGAAATTTTTCATAATAGCCTTGCATGATTCAGCATGTCTTGACCACCTGGTCTGAGAAAGGCTTTTTAGTACGAGGTGTTCCCCAGTGGAATCCATGCTGTCCAGAAGACATTTCCACCGCTTGGGGGAGGCAGCAAAGAACACGTACAGTATTTGAGTGACACTGAAGAATTTGACGGCCTCAAGGCAACTGTCAACGCTACATGCGCCAACTAAGTTCAGTGAGTGACCAGCGCACGGGACGTATACTGCCAAATTGTTGAGCTGTTTGATTTGTGCTTGCAGTCCTTTGTATTTGCCTGACATGTTACTCGCGTTGTCATACGCTTGCCCCCTACAGTTGCCAATTGAGATGCCGTTGGTTGTCAGTAGGGACATCACGGTATCAAAAAGGTACAAGCCAGTGTGGGATTCAATGGGAACAAACCCCAGAAAGCGTTCGTGCACTTTCGCATTTAAACAGTACCGTAAAACCACTGACAGCTGATCAACGTGAGTAAGGTCTGGAGTCGAATCAACAATTAGAGAGAAGTACTTTGCCCTTTTTACTTCGTCAGTGAGCCTGTCCTTGACAGCCTTGGCCATGAGCTCGACGAATTCGTCACAAATTGTTTTTGACAAGTAAGATGGGTGGCCTTTCCCCTTGTTCCCATAGCGTTTGATGTGCTCCTCTAGGAAGGGATCAAACTGGGCAATGGCTTCAAGTACTCCCATATAATTGCCATTTCTCGGGGAGCCAAAAACCTCCTCGCTGCCCCTAAACGCCAGGCCACGCTCAGCTAGAAGCTTGATCACTACGACTACGCGCTTCATCACCTCTGTCCAGTAAGCGGTCTGAGTGACCAGGTGTTTAACCAGCTCCTTGTCAATTGTGCTGCTCGAGTTAGAGCGGGTTAGCCATGCTGCCACGCAGTTCCGGTGTTCGACACTGTTTTCATGCGCGGAAACCTTTTCTTCTCCTCTTTTCCAATCAGAAAATCCGTGCGTGGTGAAAGAACTCGGGTTGCTCGAAAAGAGTTTACACATGAAACAGTAAGCACAGCCTTTGGACTTCGAATAAATTAACCAATGTCGCTCGTATGCCTCCCCATTGACAGCCTTTCTCGCGAAAAGATGAGGTGACATATAGCGTTTCTGAGTTTTGTATTGTCTTTCGGAAGACGGAAAACTTTCTGCCCGATTTTGAAAATACAACGGCCCCTTCTCAATGCATTCGCCCCGAAAATTATCAGTAATAATGTCCGGCCACTTAGCTGGGTCACTTTGCAGAATCTCGGGGCCTACCTCTTGCTGCTGTGGGTCCTGTAGTTTGTCGCCACAAGACGCCAGCTGATCCGTCCTGTCGAGGCACGCGGGAAGATGATCCGCAGTCGAGCTACCGTGAAAAAAGTCAGCGGGGTCTTTGAGCGTCGTTTGCTGGAGCTCGTCATCAGCGGGCTGATTGGAGAGGTGTGGCGCCAGTTGATCAGAAGCAGTAGAAATTGGGTGGGGCAGAACGCACACGTGGAACTCCATGGCAGGGGTTGCACCGAGTGGCATGGATGTTGCTTGCGTAGGGACAGGACAGGGCTTGCTTGACGTCGGTTGCTCACAGGTAGAAACGGAGGAGGTTGCCGTCCTTTGCGCAGAACCCGGTGAACCAAGGGGAGTGAAGTCTTGCTGCTCACCGGGGAATCGTTGTGATGGAGTCGATAAGTCCTCCACAGAAGCACTCCCGGCACACTCAGGATTTTGAAACGAAGTCGTACTGGAGCAATGACACGACTTCACGGAAGCTGCACTCAACAGATATTTCGTCATCTTTGGCAGCTTCTTTTCACGCGCTTCTCTTTCCAACTTTGCCTTTCGTTTGGACGCACCACTTTGATGCTTTCGAGTGGACATCTTCTCTTTTAGCTATTTCCTTTCGTTCACCAAGCTGGTGAAATGAGACTTGGATCGTGCGCCAACGCTAGGCCAAGGAAAACTCGTTGCTTCTATCTGTTGGCATCTTAACGAGACGACAGCGGCGAAGTCATTTATGTTACACCAGAAGTAACGCTATTTCCACTGACTTTACATACTATGTACATGACGTTACAAACACTTTGCAACATAAAAAAACAATACTGTCCTGTCCAATCGTAATGCGAGGTTTTCCCTCTTCCCTAAAGTACGATTGGTTGATTTCAAGATGTCCAGCCCCGGTCCAAATGCACCATTCACCTTCTGCGCACCCGTCTCTCCCATAGTGTCCGTTGGTCTGCTTTAACCACGCCTTTCACTACGTGCCTTCTCTCACGTAAGTCCCAGGGTTCGCGATGCCTGGCGCCAACCTGTCGGGGGAATGCGACGCAGGGTCTAAGCTCGCGCCGTCAAAGCGATCCGGCCTTGAAACGAATGGCTTGCCAATAAATAACACAGCCGTCGCTGCCTTTAAATTGTTTCTCGGTATGAGCAGGGTGTCTATTCATGCCATGTTACTGGTGCCCCAGAGCCGGGGCTCGGGCAGTCCACTGGCGATGTCTATCGTACGTATCGTTCCTGCTTTGTTCCTCTTGCAGGCCGCCTTTTTCGGGATTTCGGGCACAACTGACGCGCCGCCTCGACTCTGGGCTTCTCGAATTTCGAGCAGCGGCGCAGCCGGCGCAAACAACCGTCAGATTTACACAGTCAACGCATCGGAAGCGTACCACTCACAGTGGCTGGCCGCCCGATGGATTCGGTAACGCTGGTCGGCCACCCGCTGCGACTTTAACGGCTTCGCGGCGCCGCGTTATCTTCAGCGCGTCTAGGTTTGTCCAGCCTGGTGAACGGTGTTCCTTCCCTACGACGGACGTTTCAAGTCAAGACGAATGCGGCTTGCCGATGGCAGCTCAACGCATTGCAGCTGGCGGTGAAACAGAAAACAGACGCCGAGAAAGCAAGCATCCTCTGGAACGATGTACACAGGGTGGGCCGACCCAGCTCGCTGCTTTGGCACTGTTAGGGCCCATCCCTTCAGAGGAGCGCTGCGTAATTGGAAGCTGCAACAGGAACGTGTGTGCCTCTTATGCTCCGACTCTCGCACGGCGTGATGACAACTGACGAAAGACACGCAGAAGCTGAATTCTGCGAACACTGAGAAGCAGCAGCCGAACACCGCTGCAAATCTTGCTTGCTTAGTTCGGCCCATTGAATTGTCAACTCGGCTGGCTGCGAGTTCGGACTCCACTTCCTGGGAGGCTGAGCCGTTCCCTTCCGCCGTCTACGGGGAAGAGACACACGAAACGGGATACCCAAGCCCGCGCGCAGCGGCTAACCCATGTTTTTTTTCTTTTTTAATAGCGGACGCCCCGAGACCGAACGATCCCCGCAGGGTTCGAAACAAACTAACAACACGAGACACATGGCGCTTTTGGCAACCTGAACCCCCTCGCTCGGAAACAAGGGGCCGCGTCGAAACTTCAGCGGACAAGCCGCCGCGACCCCCCACTGCTTTCTTGGGGTTGGCCGAGCGAAGTGGGCCCCCCTTTCCTCGTTCTGCTTTTCTCCCTGTCACGCGTGTCGCTCGAAGTTTCATTATCTGAGGTTCCGTACATTAGGCCAGTTAATGTGGCCCCCTTCCCCTGCCCTTGGAGACGAGGCCCTGGGCTGCAGCCTCCTTAGCCCCCCCCCTTAATCCAGCACTGGACCTTGAACATACCCACAAAACCAATCCCTCAATCAGAAATAGGGGATGCAGTTTGTACGTCACGCAGCCAGAAAATAACATGCAACCAAATTCTAATACAGGGCGAACATAGCAACGATAAATCATTAGCAGGGCGTCTCTACGCATAACTAATTTATTATTACATAGCCTACGCAGCACTCCAGAAGCTATTTCACCTTTGGCAGGACTGTGCGAAATATGAGGACGCCATATGAGGTAGTCGTCCTAAAGTATAACCAGATATTTAATTTCCCTGACCTGAGGGATAGATTGCAACCGGTATGTTATACATAATTATATAGGGTTATTGCAGGGAAATACTGTACCGGCACATTTCCTGACATTTAGGAAGAGGTGTAACCTGCTGAGCTAATTATCCAGGACAACCACATATTCCTGCAGTTGCTGATACAACTCTTGAATGTCCCTATCCGACGAGAAAAAAGCAATTTCATCGGCATACACATAAATAGATATACAGTACCGTGGTGCATTGGGATAGAATCGATGAGTATGTTAAAAATAACAGGACAAAGAACTGATCCCTGAGGAACTCTACGAAATTGATGATACTGGGATGTCAATAACCTATCCTTAAAACAAAAGAATTTTCTTCCCTTTTAAAACACACCAATCCAGAAGCGGATGTACCCTGGAATCTCGCTAGACGCAAGACGTGACATCAAGTGCTGTACTCCACGCGGTCGTAGGCCTTTCTAGATCGACGGTTAAATGTGCGCTGACATGTTTTAGTCGTCGAGCTAGTTTAATACGGCTCGCGATGTCTACGTGGGCCTTCCATATACAATTCCCAGGTCTGAAGCCAATCTGGGAGGGGCTTAGAATGCCATTAATGTTCAGAAACCTCATAATCCGACCATGAAATAACCGTTCAACCAGCTTTACCAGGTTCCTAGTCAACGAAGTCGGCCTAATACTGTTTTGAACCAATCCCAAACTTTCGTTTTCCGACAACGGTACTACCTTAGCAAGTTTCCATTCCGAAGGTGTCCAGCTGTTTTTTAACGACATGTTGTTAATGTTTAGCAAATCAACAGGAGTCTCCTCAAACAGAAATGTTAGCTTTGACACCGTAATGCCATCTGACCCTGGAGCAGACGCAGACCGCTGCAAAACAATATCGGCTAACTCCGACCTTGTCACAGAAGTGAACCCCTTAATTATTTTAAACCTGACACACAAAAGGAAAGGCCAACCCGGAAGAAAAACGAGATTCCAGTTCCTGCGCAATGCGTTCCCATGTTTTCGTAGACTCACTTGTTGACTGAACAATTGATTTGCCAATATGCTGACCAGGTACGACCTTGAACGAAGGAACCTATGCAACATGCGTCTATTTTTGGACTTTGATAAAGAGGCAACCTTTTCGGTGTTATAATTTTGATCCGCTTTGGAAACAATCCGCTTGAATATGGCAGCCGTAAACTTGTAACCGGTCCCATTTGATGGGCATTGGTTTTTAAGAACTTTCTTCCAAGGCGCTTCTCTCTGACTGTGAGCGCCAGCACATTCCTTATTCTACCATGGACTGGAGCCGCATCTTTTTTTGTGAGCAAACAATAAATTGAGATTTTTTTAAAGATTTAGAAACAATTGATAACACTTGATCTGCCCGGAGTTCCTCGTCTCCCGATGGAATAGAGCTAAGTGCTCTTTTTCTTTCCTTTTGAACGCTATGAAAATTGATATGCCAGAATATCTGTGCTCGCGGTGACTTATAAGTGCGTAAAACTCATGTACAAATGAGATGTGATCACTACTTGAAGCTTGGTCCAGAGTACACCACAAAGAAATATTTCCGAGGTAGAGAAGGTCACTTGAAGCTTGGTCCAAAGTACACCACAAACAAATATTTCCGAGGTAGAGAAGGTCAAATCAAGAAGAGAACTGCTCTGCCATGAAAAAAAAATGTCGCCGATCGATCCACAGTTGAAGCAATACAAATTGTCGTCCCCCATCCAGCCGCAAAGACGCCTACCACAGGAATCTGCGCGGAAACCCCGCGATACGTGGTGAGGAATTAAAGGGACCCTGCAACACTCTTTGAGCAGTACAAGTAAACCTGCGCGACGTTTAGATTACACTGCCAGGTATACCTGAGCCAAATATTACACGTGCACGTGAAGCGGTGAGCGCGCAAATCGATGTGAAAGACGCGGAAAAACAAACCGCTCTCTCTTCAGTTGTCCTCATTATGCATGGCCTAAGGGACGTCACATAGGCCATGGCTGCCCGATCGGCTGTGACTGGTCAACTTCGTGGCTAGATTCTCCCATTTCCGTCGTCGTCATCGCTTTGTACGAACCTCTTCTATGCCTGAACCTGTAGGCACAGTTTTGCCGTTTATTTTGTGTTTTCAGTGCGCGCGGAGTTTGAGTGATGAGCTCAATACTTCCCTTTCAACGGGAGCACTCGACTACAAACGTTTATTGCTTCAAAAACGCCCTACCAGCCCGAGCGCGCACTTGCGAGCAGGCACCCATGCCTGCTTTTTTGTGGCACCAGACCGGAAATAGGCCCCTCCGCGTTGCGGAGAAAAGGAGAAAACTACCCGGCATGTGATATATCGAAGGCCGCCAAAGAAAACGCCGCGAGCCGCCCCCCTCTCCGGGAGAGAGCGCGCAGCTTTCGTCGCCTTGTCCGCGCTCGAGTTGAGAGGGAACGATTATGCGCGATTTCTCATCACGCGTAGTTTCGTTAATTTTGAACGAATTTTCATAATTCTTGCGGTAGGAGATTTCTGGGACGATAGACTATATCCCAAAATACAATACTAGTAGTCGATGGCAAGTGTTGCAGGGTCCCTTTCAGTGGCGTAGACTTCTTATTTTTCCGGGGGGGGGGGTTCTTATTTTTCCGGGGGGGGGGGGCAGACCTGGAGTGCGCCTCGCAGCGGCGAAGGAAGGGGGGGAGGAAGCGGTGGGGGGGGCTCCCTATGAGATGACACGTCATCACCCCGCTACAAAGAGGCTACCACTAATCATCATCATCATCATCATAATGGGCACCTGCTGCAATGAGGGCCTTTTACATTGTGTCGGCTAACTACGAGGTGTCCCCAAATAAGACGTCCCGCAAATCTATGAACCGTGAACGTCAGCGGTTTGACGCATCCAGTAGAAATTTCTTTGAATACGTGTTTTACTGGTCACATTTATTCAAAAATATTGCATGACTGAACCATCAGCACAAAAAAACGAGTCGATTTGTTTTTATTTTAATGGGCAGTTCGGGGGTAAAAAGAAAGGAACACGAGAAAGGGACACGACAGGGGCGCTATGCGCTGCTATGTTCATTTCCGTTAAGAGCCCCCGAAACGGGTCTGACTTTGACCACTCATTTTTGTATCCGTGTGTGTGTTGTGCCAAAGCGCCCGACACAAATTCGCTGCACCTGGCGACGTGCCGATGGCGGGGTTGATTCGCGCCTAGGTCAAACCGCCCGCGTCAGACGTGCCGCGACTTAGAGGGAAAGGCGCCGCCGAGTCTGCTCTCTCTTTCCCATCGCGACGGCTGGACCAAATCATGTCTGGGATGAACTAATCCCCGCAGACACGCAACAAGTAGCGCCTGGAGACGCCGCCGCAGAGTCGCCTTCCCTTTCCCGGTCGTGGCGGCTCGGCTGACGCAATCGCTTCGCCTCCATTCGCCAGATTCATAATGCGGCCAGTGATAGCTCCGACTGGAGGCATTGGAACTGCACGCGGCTGCAACGGAACCCTGGTGGTATAAAACCAGCCCGGAAGCAGCGGTCGTGCGGCGGCATCTCATCAAAGGCCCTGAGTTGAGAAGTGCTATCGCGCTTGTCTTAGCCATGTAACGCTCTTGCTACCTTTGTATATATTGTATATAAATGCTGCTTGAAATAACCGTCAGCTCGGCTACTTCGTCGCTATGGTCTGCGCCGCGTCGATAGCGGACTGGGCAGGGCAACGTCGCAACAGTAGTGACTGAGCTGGGAGGGCCCAGTCCCAACAGTGTATGTGTTTTGGAGGCTTGGAGCGGGTATCGCTCGCAGTCGACGGCCGCAGTGCACCCAGTCGCTGCCGGTGCTTGGCAGCCGTTACAGCACTGCCCAACTGCTCTGGCGTGCTTTGTGACCTCGAAAACAAAGTTTGCAGACAGGCTTTTCGGAGGCGTGATAGCTTGCACTGACGTCACTGTATTCCCGTGTTGGTGCGTTGGTTGCACAGTGGAAATCTACAGCTCTTGGTTCGAGAAGCTCTGATGAAGCTGAGAGCTATCGATAAAAAAATGCGGTGGCGTCGTTATGGGCAAGCAACATGTT
This sequence comes from Haemaphysalis longicornis, assembly GCF_048455015.1. NCBI lineage: Eukaryota > Metazoa > Arthropoda > Arachnida > Ixodida > Ixodidae > Haemaphysalis > Haemaphysalis longicornis. Next base: position 45,719,353 of record NW_027526445.1, read on the forward strand.
TTACGAGACGTTCCAAGACGCGAGCTAAAGGTAAAAACCCAACGTCTGGCGTTGGCGTTCATCATACAGTGTGTTGCGACGATAACTGGAACACTTTAAAAATTTTTCCTGAGCGATCGGCCGCTCTGTTCGCGCTCAAACTTCACACAAAGGTCGCATTTTGTGGTCTATTTTGTTTGACACCGGGAACAACAACCGTAGTTACCTGTTTATTCTGAAAATAAATAAAAACGATTTTCGCCTATGGGAAAATGGCGGCGATTTGGACGTGCGAGCCCGAAAACCGGGTTTTCTGATAGTCTGTTAGCTCATTTCTAGGTGCATTTTCTGATCGTCTGCTGCACCATTTGGCTCCGTACGTGAATCCCAAACATGCGTTTCACTCTGCAGGTGGTTCCATCGTTCCAACATCAACTTGCGCTGGCTCGCACGTCCAAATCAGCGGCCATTTTCCCATAGGCGAAAATCGTTTTTATTTATTTTCATAATAAACAGGTAAGTACCGTTGTTGTTCCCGGTGTCAAACAAAATAGACCACAAAATTCGACCTTTGTGTGAAGTTTGAGCGCGAACAGAGCGGCGGATCGCTCAGGAAATTTTTTTAAAGTGTTCCAGTTATCGCCGCAACACCCTGTATAAAACGGCCTTTTCATGAGGCCTTCCACAGTGCGAGCTTAAACTCGGCACAAGTTGCTAGCGAGGAGTGGTCGCCCCGCCAGTAAACAGCAGATGAAAGTAGGGGAAGAACAACCACCGAAATTCACCGTCGTCGTCAGCCTCATCATTACACGGTGGCATAAATGAGAAGCAGCGCATCGGGTTGCCATTCGAAAGCAAAACGCTCCTGCAGCAGCAAGATGCCAGCGCTGTTCGACAAAATATGCGAGGCGAAACAAGGCGTCACACGCGTTCGACTGGACATTATGATGTCCGATTAACAACCCACAACCTGCACGGTGGGGCTATATGCTCACTTGTAAATGGACAGCACGAGGACATAGTCCTACCAAACCTGAGCAAAATGTTTCAAAATGGGAGCACATGTGGTTGACGCAAACCATGCAGTCAATTCGACGCGAATCACGTAAACTAACTGCGACTGTTTAAATGAGCGGTTCCGCTCACGAAACGACTCCAGAGCATGACATGCATCTATGGAAACTGCTTAAGACCGGAAAAGAGCGACTTCGGTGCGCGTAGTGAATGCATTGTGAGCAGCCCCCACCGGAATGCCCCTAAAACAATTTGAATGAAGCAAGCGGAACGAAGCAGCTACGCGTTCCCAGGCCGCGCATTTGTAAATAAAAATAACTGCTCCAATCAACAGGTGACGTAGAAACAGAGCAACTGTGGCCGCGCTTCCCACCGGGACCTAACCCCCCCGTTTTTCTCTTTTCACCGCGACCCCTTAGCGAGCGACCGCCGAAAAACGCTAACAGAGCCAAACAAGGACAGGCAAAGGAGGGAGGTGCAGTTTTCGTTGCCTGATTTTACCATCCTTGAGAGTTAAGCAACACAGCGCCACCGCTAAATGTCTGAAACTCGTACACGTGCGTCCAGACCATGGGTTTGTGATAGAACTTGTTTGCACTGCTGTACTCACGAGTGCATGTACTCACGAGTGCAAGCATGAGTTCTGTACTCACGAGTAGTGGACTTACCCCTGTACTCAATCGTCATCATACTCACTTTTTTAATATGGGTGTGTACTCACTCATCATCGTGCTCACTCGTGAGTTTGAGTACAAATGAGTGTACTCACGAGTGAGTGCGCCGACCTATGCTCCCGACAAAATGTCGCTTTGCTGGCGTGCTGCTGAAGCCAAGCTATGGTGGCTTGAAGGGCCACCCTTCAAGCCACCATAACCAAGCGCAGCGCTACATTGTTGTCAACAATCCGCACACTGGGGACGTCTAACTCACCGTGAAGAAAAGCGACACGGCCCTGCGTTTCCCCCTGCCCATCGGGGGGACGGAAATGTCTTTCAAGATCCCAACCCCTATTGTAAACAATAGTTGGAAGACAGGACGGCCAACAGTCCGATGTCGACGGGCGCAGAGCCGAGCCAAGCCCTTAAAAAAAATCCTCAGCCGGGGCCGGAGGGGGCTCTGCCCCCCCGTAAAGCCGTCCGGGGGGGGGCACGAGCCCCACTGCCCCCCCGTAGTTGGCGCTTCTGCACTGCCAGGTATACCTGAGCCAAATATTACACGTGCACGTGAAGCGGTGAGCGCGCAAATCGATGTGAAAGACGCGGAAAAACCGCTCTCTCTTCAGTTGTCCTCATTATGCATGGCCTAAGGGACGTCACATAGGCCATGGCTGCCCGATCGGCTGTGACTGGTCAACTTCGTGGCTAGATTCTCCCATTTCCGTCGTCGTCATCGCTTTGTACGAACCTCTTCTATGCCTGAACCTGTAGGCACAGTTTTGCCGTTTATTTTGTGTTTTCAGTGCGCGCGGAGTTTGAGTGATGAGCTCAATACTTCCCTTTCAACGGGAGCACTCGACTACAAACGTTTATTGCTTCAAAAACGCCCTACCAGCCCGAGCGCGCACTTGCGAGCAGGCACCCATGCCTGCTTTTTTGTGGCACCAGACCGGAAATAGGCCCCTCCGCGTTGCGGAGAAAAGGAGAAAACTACCCGGCATGTGATATATCGAAGGCCGCCAAAGAAAACGCCGCGAGCCGCCCCCCTCTCCGGGAGAGAGCGCGCAGCTTTCGTCGCCTTGTCCGCGCTCGAGTTGAGAGGGAACGATTATGCGCGATTTCTCATCACGCGTAGTTTCGTTAATTTTGAACGGATTTTCATAATTCTTGCGGTAGGAGATTTCTGGGACGATAGACTATATCCCAAAATACAATACTAGTAGTCGATGGCAAGTGTTGCAGGGTCCCTTTAAACCCCCACAAAGAACAACTCACTTTTCACACGCCGACAAGACAGCATCAACTGAAGAGGTGGAAGTTACTTCCCCTGAAAGTACGCGTTTACTATAGAAAATGCCACGCAACCTGGAAGGCTGAACGTCACTGCAAGAATTTCCGATTCGACATTAATTGAAATGAAAGATGGGCTTTATGGCAAAATTGAGGGGATAATAAAGTTAGCAATCCTCTTACTTTAGTTGGACGGTCTAAACGGAACGTTCGGTAATTCTCGAATCTCTATGGCCGACCAGGAGCCAGCCAAGTTTCCTTCAGTACAATAACGTCTGGTCGGGTTTTAGAGGGCAATAGGCCTCCTGCGCTGCCCAGGGGGCGCTGCGCAAGCGGCTTCCGGGCAGTACTTCCGGGTAGTACAAAGCTGCGCGGGTCCCATAGGATCCCGTGTTGACAGAAGCAAAATGAGCTCGACGCTCCCGATTATTTTGCGACGTGGTCACCAGCTCATCCCCGACGCGTCCGATCTATTTCAGCGATCAACTTGGCATTAGGGGAAAAAGCTTTGCAGCGCTAAACACGTTTACAGCGCCGACGAAAGTGCCGGGACCGTGACGGCGTCTGCTACTCGCAGGTTCACCGATCGATGGTCGTACGAAGTGAAATTTTAAGTGAAATTTCTAGTTTAAACTAATGCTCTAGGTGACAAAGACTTCTCAAAAACAGCCGATCAAAAAAGAAGAGTGACGCAATCGGCGATGATCGCGCTTTAAAGAGCCAGCGAATCCGGCGGACCGCAGGCTCACCTGCTGTGGTGCGCCGCTCTTTTGCGTACCTGCACACTATGCGTGCACTTTCATTAAACAGTGCTCGTTTGCGTCGCCGTTACGAATACATGGTGCAGCGTTAGCTTGCCGTTTTGTTGCGTGTCTCAGTGACAAAATGCCGCGACCGTCAGAAGCGTGAAATCTGTTTTGCGATTCCGAAATTAGTCGCCGTAAAACAAAGTGGCTGGGCGAACTAAGAGGCCGCTCGCTTTCCTTATTTGCTCTCATTTTACTTAATAACGCTCTTGCAGCATACATTCCCAGTTCGCGCTTAATAGCCTAGAATGAGGGTCAGCAACGGCCGAGTTCCATGCAGCCGACACGGCGGAAGGCTGGACGGCAAATCGGGGGGTGGGGGGGCGAGGAGGAGGGGGTTTTGAATGCAAAGAGAAAAAATTCAGCGAATTTCTTATAATATTTAACAATAATCGGGCGAAGTGTGAAGATAGAGGGTGGGTGGGGGGGGGGTGCAATTCAACTGGAGGGCGCCAATTCTCTGTTCTTGTCTCGCTGTGTAACTCCATTTGAAGTCAAAACTGGCGTGTCGGCGTTCAGATTCGACGACCCCTGCACTACACAACCAACGCAGTCAGTGATGATCGTATGTAAATATTCGGGGCCCCGCTCCGTGTATGCGGCTGTGTTATGTTATGCTGTGTTATGTGATGTTATAGAAGTACACATCTCTGCAGGCAGCGGGCGTGTGATTTGGTGCATGATTTGCGTCCTTTAATAGCGCTTAATTTGTTTATTTGGCGCTATTGCCCCACCTACTCTCTAGTACGCCGTTCGTAAATCGTGCGGCGTAAAACGTTACGCAAGAATCATTTAGTTTGCGAAAATACGAAACCAAATTTCCACTCGTTTCAAAGGCGGTGCCAGGCCAGCAGTGTCAGCTGAGCCGGCTGCGCAATTCTTGCGTTCGCTTGCATGCTCCCGCTGAAGCAACCTTTTGCAGTTACCTCAGGATATAGGATGAGCAGCGTTCCGTGTTTAGGCTACTCGTGAACTTTCCTTTGTCGACCGCACGCAAGAAGAAAAAAACTAACTGTCGTCAAACAGTTAAACCACCCGACCTGGCGATACTGTCCCACGCCGCGACCACCGCGACAGCTCGCTCAAAAGAAAGCCGACAAATCGGCTTCTTTTAGCGGATATTATTTTGTTTAGCCTCTGCCACTATTTTAAGGGCTATTTCATACAGTATGCAGTCATTTAAACTCGCCACAAAGCGCCACAACCAACTTTCACTCTGGCTTGTAATTGAAAACACATGGAGGGCGCGAGGGTCGTCTGCTTTTGTACTACCCAGAGGCGTCGGCCGCTAGGGGCGCTGCATGTCGCCAAAACTCCAGCGCAGGAGGCCTATATAGTGTAGGTCTGTTAGCGCTGAAAAGGCTTAACGACAATTCCATTGAAGTACCCGAAGAGACATTATGGGGAAGTGATGGCAGCCACAGCCGCCTCCAAAATATCACCTGTTTTTTTTTTTAGTCGCTTGACCTTTCTTTGTCTTTTGTTTCGGGCACGAATCAGGTGAACCCAAAATCGGCGATCCTGTTCTTTTATACGCAACCGATTGACACTCCATGCCTTCCAGGTGGTTCTCAAAATACACCTTATCCTAGTTAGCAGGACGAATGTTAGATGCCGGGCGGGAGACAGGCAAGCCAGTTCCTGCTTTGGATGCATGACGAACATTCGAGGACAGACGACCGGAGGGCAGGCCAGCTACCACCGTTGGAGGGAAAAGAAGTACCTGCGCATTGGGACTGAGACGAAGGGTTTAAAGAAGCCGAAGTGGATGGTGATGATTGGCTGAAACGGCTTGGAGATTGAGCGGGATCAACCGCATCAGTCTTAGACTCAACCGCCTTAGTATTGAAACCACATGCTAAATTGGTTTGCACAACGGCGCCACAAAATGCAGACGCCGACTGAATGATATGTGCTGTATGAGCTGTTAGAAGCTCTGCCATAGCATGCAAGTATCGATCCATCATCTTGGACTGACTTTTTCGGATTGCCGACGCGATCAAAAGAGATGCGTTCACAGTAGCGGAGCCACGTGCCACACCTGCGGCATAGCCTGACAATCTATCTTTAACTACAGCCATCAGCTCCGCGTGCCCCGGCGCTTTTCAGTTACCTCTAGGATCTTCACCTTTTGTGCTCGAACCGGACAGTTGGAGTAATCCGCACAGTGCGAGTTTCCACATAGGCAGCAAGTTTTCTCATCTGTCTGGCATGGAGCAGGGGGTGATCACCTCCACAAGTACAACAACGAGCGGATGACTTACAGCCCTCGACACTGATTTTCGTCAACATGTGCAGCTTTCCCGCTCATGGCAGTCCGTTCAACAGCGATTAATCTGTAGTTATTTAGCGTAATGTAAAATTATTTCGCGCTGCTAATATTGGAGGTGAAAACTTGCTTTGCGCACAGTTTCAAGTCTTGCACGTTTTGCGGCTAGGTTCCTGAGCCATGGGAACTATCCCATAGAAATGCATGGGGAGTAAAATTTGATCGCGAATTACACATAAACTATTCAGAATCCTGAAAAGTTCTTTTAGTGTTTCTCTCTTCCAGTTGAAGTCTTGCTTTGTGCCAAATATCACTTTCCCGAAGTAATTTTCCTAGGTTCCTGCGAGGTTAGAATTTTGAGCGCGAAAGCTGGGTATGCTGTTATGGACGAGCGGAAAGCGGCTCAACCTTGAAGATTAGGGCCCACGCCTTTTAACTCCCCAGGGACAGACACACCAGCGAAGGGTGGCTATGACAGTACACCCTACTATGACTGACTCGGTCGGATAGCAGACACCTTTCTCGACTTGGCTACAGCCGAGTCGAGAAAGTTTAAACAACCGAGAAAGAAAAAAACCGAGACTGGTAAGTTTAAATTAAGTTTGAACGCCGTGTTCCCCTTTTCAGCGCAATCATTTTATTTAACAATGGAGTACCAACGTGCCCAGGACGCTACCCTTGCTAACGTGCAGTTAACGCACTGAAAATTATGTTTTATTGTTGGCCCGTATGACGCCATTCTTGCTCATAACACGTCACTGTGGCGCAATATTTGAATGTTTTTAAATACTTCTTGCTTTTTTTCATTAAAAAAACATCTTCTGTGGCTGTAATGAAGCTGAGTGAGATACTGAATCCTAGTTCTTTCAAATTAAACAAAGTTGTATTTTCTCTTCATGGCTCCTTTAAGGACACCTTTTGGTCGATCCCAATTTTTCTCCTAGTGACATTTGTAGAGTGCACTACACGCTATTCTTTCTTTATACCATTTTTCTATAAGCATCCGGGAAAGGTGGAAAATAACCGCAAACCACTTATTTCGGCGGCCCGTGCGCCTTCCGCTTCAGGCGACCCACCGTTGCCTGCACGTGCTGGGCTGTTAATCGCTCAGCACGGTGTGCTCCTCTGCATAGTGCTGAGCGTTTGTTACCTTGCGCTTAGTTTTTGCGGAACTTTCAGCGGTTATACCGGTGAACTGCGGTGCACCCTGGTCACACTTCACCCTAGCTTTGACTGGTTGTTTTTCTTCATTTCACAGGATCGCTCCTGCCACCGGCCTCTGCCACCGGCAGCGTCCGATTGCCCGGTGGTCGGCGCAGCTCGTGCTGTGGTCTCGAGCGCTCGAAGCCGTAGTCGGAGAAATTCCTTGCCGCCGCATGCCTTGCGTCTCCCTCTTCAACGTCGTCTTCTTTCGACGTGTCCTTCTTCTCCTCGTCATCTCTGGGCCTCTGGCTTGTGTTTCTTCGCATGACACTCTCACAAGAGCTGGAGCAACCACTTTCCGTCCAAACTTCAACCCCCCACGGCACACATACCCTCTCCCCGGCAATCTGTACATTGGGTGACAAACCTCACATTCTGTTCCAGGAAGTGTGGGAGTGCAATTAAAGCCCCACACCTCACTATATACTCCTAATGACCACTAATCACCAGTAATGACCACTAGGCGGCTCAGCTGACCTCTGCCTCACGAGGGCCCCAATGTCAATTCAGGCATGGCACACGAAAAAGTCACGAGTAGTTGAAATTTCTTGGCTTTCTTACAACTTGCGGAGCGCCACACTTCGCAAGCTTCTGCGGGTGTTATCGGTTTACTCTTTGCACAATCACAAAAGCATGAGGCAGAAAAATGTAGGTTTAATGAAAAATATAAGTTTGTAATGGGCCTGTACGACATTGGGAGTGTGATAGAACTTTTTCTTTACTTGTATAAACAGTGGGCTCATAATGCGTAAGCACAAAAATGCAGCGAAATTTCAGTTTGCCAAACTGGTGCCGCTAATTTTTTGCTCATGACTCGGGGATAAAAAATGGCTGTGGTTTATCTTGGCTAGACCTGGCAATGCAAGTGGAAGCTTCTGAGCACCCACTACCTCTGTCTTGTCAGTTTCCGAAGCCGTTATCAAAGTCGAAGGCCAGGCGAATATTGCCGCCTGGCTCTAAAGATCGTTGCTGACGCCTTTCCGCATCCTCCTGCTCCTTAGCTCGCTGAAGTTCTCGTTCTTCACTTGCTTTCGCCGGCGTGCGCTCACACTCAAGTTTACG
>NW_027526445.1:45727654-45847654 GCF_048455015.1 Haemaphysalis longicornis
AATCGTCTGCGTCTGTCTGCATTTCATATGACGATGTCTGTCCTCGGCAGGTATCAGCGTCAACGCCAGAAGTCGTGCGGTCAGCGAGAATCGCAAAACGGACGGCACCTTTGGGCTTTTCAGTCTGCCTCGAGCGTCTCGATGTTTTGGGATGTGCTTTTTTTGCACTGGGAGGCGCCATTTTGTTCACAGAAAACCAATCACTCCTCTTCTCTCTCGCAGCAATCGGCAGCAACGAGGCAAATTCAACCAAGCTATTTCTATTGGAAGGCTGTTACCAAAAACCACTGTAATTCTAGCGGCGCGTTCCTTTTATATAAATAAATTGGCCTGCGCCGGGGAGATCGCAGCGGTGTGATGCCTTTTTATGAATTAAACGCGGGAGCTCTGGCTTAATTTCTTGTAGGATTAGCACGACGAGGCTGATGTACAAGATTGGTTTGTGATGAACAAACATTACCACTGCCAGAATTTCTGAAAAGGACAAAAACTGCTTGCACATAAAGGTTATTCGTTTACACCCAGGCACAGGATGCCAAATTCTTGCAACTCGACGCATTGCTGGAATTAGCCGAGTGGTTAATGCACGAGGCTTTTATTTTCAAGATTTGTAGTTCAATCCCGTGGAGGCCTAGCTTTTTTTTTTTTCTTTTTTTTTTTTTAATGAGCATCTCTCTAGTTCTTTCTTTGTTTTTTACCAGTATATGCGACTGTTTCTCACCTTTCTGTGAATCCACTAGTGGAGTTCATGTCAGGCCTCAGTAGTAAGGTGGGACCGCACACACTTCATGCTTAGTTTCAAATTCTAGGAAGCACTCGAGGCATAACTTCAAGGTAGGTCTTGTTATGAACAGTTGCCCTGTTAACCAAAAATAGCTTGAAGAGTATGGTAGAGTTCAGAAGTGTAAGCCTAGCAATGCACATCAATACAACGACGGGCAGGCGGCTTAGGCGGTCTCTGCTTGCTACTTGTCAACGCTGTATGGGCGTGGTTGTCGCCGTGCCTCCGAACGATACCATCAAGACAGTTCCCCAGTTTTCGAGAGAGAGAGAGAGAGAGAGAGAGAGAGAGAGAGAGAGAGAGAGAGAGAGAGAGAGAGAGAGAGAGAGAGAGAGAGAGAGAGAGAGAGAGAGAGAGAGAGAGAGAGAGAGAGAGAGAGAGAGAGAGAGAGAGAGAGAGAGAGAGAGAGAGAGAGAGAGAGAGAGAGAGAGAGAGAGAGAGAGAGAGAGAGAGAGAGAGAGAGAGAGAGAGAGAGGAGAGAGAGAGAGAGAGAGAGAGAGAGAGAGAGAGAGAGAGAGAGAGAGAGAGAGAGAGAGAGAGAGAGAGCAGCCTTCAATTTGCCAGTATTTTTAAATTCATAAATGGAATAACTCTTCCATTTCTGTTCGAAGCTTGATAATTATTTTTGCGTCTATCGCTGCGCGACACGAAGAACGGACAAAAAGCCCGAAAAGCTTTCCCATGCCCTTGCAAATACAGTGAAACCTTGTTACAGGAGACACCCAAAGGAGCCAAAAAATGTGTCTCTTGTAACAAAGGTCTCTTGTGTGCAGTGTTGCTAACATGGCGAACATAGGAAAACCAACCAAACCGCTTTCCTTCTAATTTCTCTTATAACCAAGTGTCTCTTGTAACAGCGTCTCTTGTAACAAGGTCTTACTCTAGTAAGTGTGTAGCACAGTCTGTGTTAAGACAAAATACATTTCTGTTCTTACAGAGAGGTAACGTGCAGGTGCGTGGAGTGTAAAAGGCAGTGGAGTAAACTCCGCAAGCGAGATAGCTGCCCTGTGGAATAATCGTAGCAAGAAAGGGAGTAATACTGGGCAGCTTTGGGGGCGGGACGGCAGGCATCAAGGCATTAGGGCTGTTGAACCTATATGACAGAGTTGCACTGGTCATTCTCGTTGATCTCTCCTCACATAGCCATCTGACAGCTGAAAGGATGAGGGGTTCATTAAAAAAAAAAGAATTAATAGCAGTGGAAGAATTAGCTGGCCGTGCTAACCTAGGTGCACTGAATGTCCTTGCACTTTTGCTTGCATTTAGTTAGGGCTTGGGTAGCGCAATAGCCACCCCTCTTGCACTTCTTTCATCATCTTCTTTTCTTCCTCTCGCAAGCTGCACCAACCAGAGGACTTTTGTGCACTCGTATTGCCTTTCACGGAACCAGTTCGCTGCTTCGGTACAACGAATTAACAACACAAAAAGACGATGACACAGAACAAGACAGCAGAGCAAGCACTCGTCCGGTTGCCTTGCCCTGTGTCGTCCTTTTTTGGGCTAATTGCTCTTTGTGTGAAATAACGAACCGACTAGCCCCTCAACAGGCTTTTGTTTGCGGGAGAGCCCAGGAAATTTTAGAGTGCATTCAGTTTATTCGGGAGTAAGGTTCTGGCTGACAGGTTCCTGAACACAAAGGCGAGTGCACAGGCATGCTGTTGTGTCAGATTTTGTCTTTTCGAGCGAGAGTACGTAGGCGTGCAATGTATCCGCTTTGCGCTCTCTTCAGGGCCAGAAGCACTTGTACTTGCACTTGATTGATTGATTGATTGATTGATTGTAGGGTTTAATGCGCCGACGCAACGCAGGCGATAAGGCGCGTCGTAGTGGAGGGCTCCGGATTAATTTTGACCACCAGGGGATCTTTAACGTGCGCTGAAATCTCGTACACACGGGCGTTTTTGCTTTTTGCCTCCATCGGAAAAGCGACCGCCGCGGCCGGGAATCGAACCCGCGACCTCGTGCTTAGCAGCGCAACACCTTAGCCGCTGAGCCGCCACGGCTGATGAAGCACTTGTACTTCCAATTTTTTAGTGATGAGAAGAGCACTATAAATCAGAAGTTTTACAAAGGGTTTAGCTGGCACATGTGTATGGCACAGAAAGATTTCTCGATGACGTGCATAATGACTGAATTGCACACTATTTTGTTTCCTCTTTTGTGTGTATGTACTGGTTTGGCTTCATCATTTTATGCACAGAATCAACATGCTGCTGCTGTTTCATTCCAGAAAACCCGGAAGAGAGCGGAGACTTGGATCTGGAAGGACTGGACGACGAGGAGCTTGACGCGGTCAGTGTGGCGCTAGCGTAGAGGGTGGCAGCTTTGTTCCGTTGCACTCATTTCCTTCTGAAAAGGTCTTTTTAACGTTCGTTGTGACATTCTGGTTCCATGCTGACTTTGTGCTGTGACAACAATTGCTCTTGCTGATCTCGGTAATTGAGGCCACCTTTGACCATTATATCAAACATGGAATGTCAGATATGCCGACGCACTCCCTCCTCCAGCTTCTGAGCAGCTGATTAGCTGCTGTTATCTGCAGGTTTGGTGCTCGCGTGACTTTTGGGCAGCACAAAATCTGCGCGTACCAAGTCGTATGTGCACGATCTGCTCACTGTTCGGAGGTTCTGATACTCGTGGAAGATAAGTGCGTGCAGGTAATTGCCTAAGGCAGAGTTTTAAATTAAAGGGACCCTGCACCTGAAGAATGAATGTCTCGCGCTAGCAAGCAGATTTCCCACTTCCCATTCATTACCGTCCATGATTGAATGATTGATAGCTCCTGTTATCTTAGACTGTGACCAGCAGGAATGCACAACTTGCCTACCAGTGTGAGATTTATTGTTGTGTGCTGTGCTGTGAGGCCTAGCGTGGGCCACCACGATGGGACATTTTTCAGATATTTAATACGGGCACCAAAACAAAAGCAGCCTAAGTTAACATGGTAGTTCTTACAATTAAAGGCGGTTAGTGAAAGTCAACTTGATTTGTGTCAAGACCTGTGGCGAGGATTAGAGAAAGTAGCAAACCTTTGCTAATAATAATAATAACGAAAAAGAAACTTTGAATTGAACCATCTGTGCAGTCCTTACTCGATTACGAGTTCAAAACTCAGATTTTGGCATGTTACTAATAATAGTTGCAATCAACAATACACCCACATGTGGTTCAGCTGTAGAACATCTCGACCTACCTGAATGAAGCAGGGCAGTTGAAATGTAAATTAAGATGGAAAGTAGTGCAAGTTGACCTTTTAATTTCGAAAGGCCACGAGACGTGCTGCTTTTGTTTTGAATCCACAATGGCCGTCCATACCTTCTGCTTGGTTGAAGGCATCGGTTCCCGCAAGCTCTTTACTTTGTGGCCGGTTTATTATTTTTTTCTTGCAGCACTGTATATACCTCTGTTGCTTCTGCCTGTTTCTGCATTGCGTTTACCAGCTGCTGACTTGTCCCTTTGTTCTCGCAGTACATCATGACGGATGCTGAAGTCCGGCTGAAGACGCAGTTCTGGACCACAACACATGCGGAGTACCTCAAGGAGATGGAGGGTGCGTTCTGCCTCCGTTCCGCCATTCTGGCTGTTATAGGAGGAGACTTCACATCGCCCTGTTATAGTAAACCATTTGGGGCGAAGCTACTTCCCGGTTAACTACAGCGGGGGTTTACCATTACAGGGGTCGCCCCTAACATTTATTTCAGCCACCAAAAGTAGTTAGAAACTGACTGGAATGTGTGTTATTCTACAGATGAATGGAACAAACTCAGAGGCATCAATTTCATGACTTTAAAAAAGTTGGGTAAACAATGTGTGAATTGTTTCTTCTAAGGCAGAGGCATGAACCATGTGGCATTGACAGAGTTAGGTATAAAACTACACCTTTCGAACCTGGAAAATTTGAGCCTTGTCACTGGGACACACTGCCTTGGCGCTTTTGTGAGTGTCCATAGCATTTAGCGCTTTTCTAGAGGATGTGAATTACACAAGTCCATGTTATGTGACGAAAAGTCCAGGCAGGCTTTTAAAGGAAAGCTTTCTACCCCTACCAGCCAATGGTTCTTTCGTGGCGTGTGGGACTAGAAACAAACTCCCAAAGCAGTTGCGGAGGGAAGGGCGGTTTTCACTCAGGAGCACAGTGTAGATGGCACGGCGAATTTATACCCAGCGCTCCCCGCGCGCTCACGCCGGCGGGCGCATCGGCGTGACCCGGCTTATCCGCTTTAGCGACGGTTATTTTGGGCCTGTTTAGGCACAGCTTTGCGTCCATTCCATTGCGCTCTTTCTTCGCATGGCTTGATTAAATTGTTCGACAGCGCCTCCAGGGTAACCCGGAGCCGACGGAATTAAGTGATAGTGCGGCAAGGATACGTTAAGGAATGCTTTGCAAGGCAGGAAAACAAAATGTAGAGACCACATACGAAAATCTGGCCTCTAGAGAAACGCTACCTTTTGTGCACTGCTTGCCACGGATGGGACTCCGTTTTCTAAATTGGTGAATACCAATTCGGTTGTGTTTTAACAAATATTATGGAAGGTGAAAGGAGCAACTGGTTCGGATCAATAGTGATTATAAGCGTTCCCTCAGCTTTCTCGCAATTCTCAAACTTTTAAACTGACTACTTTAAATCGGCATACTAAATGGGAATCACTAAGCTGACATGCCGAATTGTTTCGGTGTCTACACTTGTGTCACACGGTGATGTAGCCCCGAGCTAGCACGTCAGGATGGCTAGGTTCCGCTGTCTCACCCTTCGAAAGATGCTCCTCTCCATTTTCTTTCTCCCGACTCACGGCCGGGCCCAGAGCGGCGTTGTCCTAGAGTGGCGTCGTCCGCCGCTCTAGCTGGGCCGTGGCCGACGCTTCTGCATTCGGGACGCCGCCCCTGTGAATTCTAGGTAATGGCAGGCAGACTCTCTGGTTTCACTCTTTGTAGAGCCACGTGTGTGAATTCAAGTGACGTCGCATGGGCAGTTGTTGTGGGTGTCGTTTACAGCTTTGCTTTACAACCACCTTCACAGCGTGGATTGGAGCCAATTTTTTTCTGCTTCTTCTATTCCTTGAAGAAGTGCTGCCTCTCAGATCTTTTGCGCGAGCATACCCCCAACCTCTAAACTTTATTTACACTACTTGCGATTCAACGTGCTGTCTTAACTAGCTAGAAATTGTTGTTGAAGCAAAAATTCGCCAAAACTCTGCTGTCCCCTGTAGAACTTCACTCACAGAACATTTTTGAGGGAACTGCATAATAAGCTCATACGTTTTGAAAAGCTGCATTATTGGACCTTATATTGAAGCAGAGAAAAAAAAAAGGTTACATTGAGACCTGGTTTTACGACATAATTGCTGAGCAAATGCAATAACTGGGAGCAAATGCAATGCTTAGCATCATCACTAGCAGCGCCAGCAAGGTTACTGGCGTTCACTGTGATGAGTTTGCCTAGTCTTGCTGTGTACTAAATTTTGGCATTTCACTCCAAGAGACACCGGAATATAATCGGAGCTGGCTTTGCCATTTATTATGTTGGGGGTTTCATGACATTGGAGTTGCTATATAGTATAGTTCTGGTGTGTATGACACGCTGCCCTACGAGCATCTTTGCCTCCCAGTTTTGTGGATGGAATTTCGTAACAGCTTATCGGGGTTTCGTCAGTAGTGGCAGCTTTGTTGAGCAGAGAACAGTGTGAAAAGCCGAAAGCTTTGCGCCGTGCAGCTTGCCTAGACGTGCTCATTGTGGCCATATTTGCAGCTCCCGTTCTGTTCCACTTCTGCGTGGTGCATCGTTTCCTGTCGCTCATGTGCAACTTGGGAGTTGGATGGTCATTTTTGCAATGAATTTTGATATTTGTATCGTATCTCCATCTCCCTTTTACAGAAAAGGAGGCTCGAAAAGCGCAGGAGGCTGAGGAGAATGCCAACAAGCCGGAAACCAAAAAGGTGAGATGTAAGATCGTCGTTATCATTGCAGGTCTCTCCCCTCCCTGGTTGCCTGAATTCCCTGCCTGTCTCCCCTTCTTGTCTCCCCCAGCGCAAGCGTCGCAAGAAGACGGCCATCCAGGCCAACACGGCCGGGGAGGCCATCGAGAAGATGCTGCAGGAGAAGCGCATCTCCAACAAGATCAACTACGACGTGCTCAAGAGCCTGAACAGCGTCGAGTTGGGACTGGCCCCTGAGGCACCCCCACTGCCCCCGGGTGAAGGGGAAGCAGCAGCCCAGGTGGGAGTGCCACTGAGGCCTACTGCGGTGTGTCGATCGGCAAAACACTTGTAAACTGCTCAGCAGGGGAGAAACGGGACTAGGGCCGATCCTGTGTGCGCTCTCCTTCTAAAGCGCAAAGCTTTATGTGGCTTAGTGAAAGGAAGATCTAGTGGTCCCGTGTACGCAGAAAACTCCTCCAGCACAACCCCGTGTGGTTGCGCGAAAAACCAGGCTGGGGGAATTAAAAGTAAGGGGAGAGAGATTAGATAGGTTTATCTCTCTTGTAGTAGAGCACGCACAAAATGAGCTACTGTATGAAGCGCAGTTCAAGCGACAATGGCAGGTGGTGAGGGTGGAGCAGTGGCAGCGTGGAAATGGTAGACATCAGCCAGACTTCACAGCTTCTTAGGTTCACCACAGAGCGCATGGGAGCGTTTCTTTTACTTATTCTTGTTCTTTTTTTTTTTAAAGTCTTGTCTTAGCCTTGCTGTTTAGTTACTTCATTGATCTGGTTACCAATTCACCTACCTTGATGTCGCACTGATAGGTGTGTCGATGTGTGTGGGCTAACGTACGGGATAGCAGAGGACCCCGGCTAGCTCCGCTAGAGAAAGTGCTACGCGCCGTACACTAGCCCCTGCGGAATCTGAAGACTCACGCACGGGTTTGAGTACCCACATGCGGTAGGCAGAGTCCGGCTATCCAAAGTGAGGCTTTATTGCCTGGCAGATACAGGGCATATACCAGACGAAACGACTATCGCTTGCGGAGAGATAGTGGCTCTGTTTGCTCGCTCGAGCCGCGGGACTCGGACCTCGATATCCGCCATCACGGCTGCGGGAGCAGGGGAGGCATCCCTTGCGACCGATCAGGGCAGAATGTCTCAGCAGAGTCCCATGGAGCCAACTGGGTTCACTGTCATAGAGGCATTCGGAGTAGGCACTACCGAGCCAACCGATTATGACCAAATCGCCCAGTCGACTCCCGGCGAAATGAGCGCGCGCCCCGCAGGTCAGCTCGGGGGGGAGAGGAGGTCTTCCCCTGGTCTGGGAGAGGGGGGCGCGAAGGAAGGCGACAAGCTGGTCCTCCTTCCCCTGCGCACGTGTCGTGGCTAGCCGGTTCGGCCACAAAGAGGTCATGTGGAGGTCACGACTCACGTGACGTGCTGGCTGCCAAAAATGGCGGCTCCCAGCTCACGAAAACATGTGCAAGCGAGGCGTAGGGATATAAGAGTCCCCACGATCATCGGGTGTAGAGTTTACAGGGGTAAAAGCAGATTAGTTACTTTCTCCATGCACTACCAAAACCGGTGACGAGACACACTAATCAGGCCTTTGTCTTCCTGTTTCGCCCAGCTAGCAATCTATCTTGCACCCTGCGGCTGCGCACTGTACCGTGCCAGCTGCCGTTGGCCGTGGCTCGACGGAACAAAGGAAGCAACAAGTGTTTTCGCTCATTTACATTTATTGCTCAATAATAAACATACAAAGAGCATGTAGGCTAGCTGGTTGACGGCGAGGATCTAGTTCCTCGCCCGGGCAATTTAAGGGAATCGAGAGGTTCGACTCGCCGCGACAACAGTCATCTCTGGGGCGCCTCAGCATGCTCGCATTTGCCTCGCTCAGACGCCGATGGCAGCCACTGTTGCATTCCTCTTGCCCTATCCTTGAAGGAAGGAGGTCACCAGGCGCGTCCTGTTGCCTCGCTTCTCGAGCTCTAACTTTCCGCAGCTTGCATGCATCCCGGGCGCTCTCGCTGGCCACAAGACGAGGAGAGGGGGCAGATCCCCCTTGCTGACGTCTCGCCAAGCAAGTTCCTGCGAGGAGCAAGCAACGCGGCGAAGCCGAATGCGAGGGAACGCGCTAAGGTCGCAATTTCATGTGTGAACAACAGCAACAAAAAAAAAGTCCTGCCAAATTGGCATGTATCCTGAGAGTAGCTAGCACAGGCACAAGGAAGGGGGCTTTACAAAGACTTGGTGAAATAATGGCTGTTCAAACAGTTTTGCGTGAAAATGTGGCGTAAGAAGCGTTGGTAAAATGCAAACTCGGTGCGAGATTCTCCCCTCATCCCCGCTTTTTGCTTGCAGGGAAAAGGTAGCGTAGTTGTCGGGGAAAGTACCCCACATGTCCTGGGGATGAAATTTAGTTTCTGACTGCGAACCAAGTAGAGAAAAGCTAGCCGCAAATTCAATCGAATATATTTTCAAATACAAATACCTTTGCCGCTTTGATGTGCACGAAACTTCTAAACAGAAAAAAAAAGGAAGTACAGCAGAACCCTGTTCATACGTTTTTCACCGGACCGGGAAAGCAAAACGTAACAACCAGGAAAACGCAACAGTTAGGAAACAATAGACTTTATGTGACCTGCGCCCGTTCAAGACAAGAACAACGTAGCAGCCAGGAAAATGCAGCACTGAGGAACGTAACAGGAAGGTTCTACTGTAATTTGAGTGTGACTAGGGTTTTTCATGCCTCCCTGTGCATGTTTCGGTAGTGCTGCATTTATTGAAACATTGTGGCAAAGTAGGCTTTGCTTGGCACGCATTTTCATGAAGGAATGGGAGTGCCGCACATGTTTCAAATGCAGGGAGTGTGTTTTGAGCAGTTGCATTTCCCCCGTGCTCTGAAAAGAGGCACTTATTGTTTTTGCCAGGTACGGCTTAGCATGACCAGGTATACCTCTCTGCAAGGATAGCCAAGCCGCAGTAGCCTTTGGCTGCGCAGTAATGGCCACTCACACAAATAACTGTCTCTGGTCCTTTAAAGGGGCACTGACACAAAAATTTTGCATCTTGTTTTTTTTTTTGTTGCGATAAGTAGCCAGTGACCTACTTATCACCTGTAGAAACCTCATTTGCTTCAGCGTGCGACGGTTGTTTAATTAGAGGCATTTTCAATGCGGCCAGTCGCAGTTTCGGTTTCAGTGGGTGCCGCGAACCGATGGATTACATATGTGTGAACAAAAGCTGACCACGTGACCGTTGGAGGTATATCACAGAGCAGAGCTGCCGTAGCACTGTCGAATCCGCATCGCCGACAGTTTCTGCGAATGACCCCACGTACTGATCTCGTGAGCCGCTTAATTAAAAAGCGACCGTGGACGTGACGCAAGTGCTGCGAGTGCAAATGCTACCGCGGCTAAAGAACGACGCGCGGCGCTCGAGACACGCGTGCTGGTAGCAGCCGGTCGGTCTGCCTACAGGTCCGCCTACAGATGTGTTCGGCTTAGCACTACGGCGGATATTCGATTGCCGCTCTCGTAAGCGGTGCAGATGACAATTTGTAACGCAACCCGACATCGCATCATTAACTCCTTTCTCATATAAGCTGCCACGGTTGGGACTTCGGTACAGTTTCGTGCAGCGGTAACAAGCTATCACTCGAGCTACCTGCGCCGGCCTGGGCCACTTCGCGGCCGTGGCCGCCGCCTGCACAGCGACCGTGTGGCTCGCTCAGTGAGCTTTTCGTGTCTCTGGCGCATTTTCGCGTCCAATGTAAATAAAAAGTAATAGAAACAGAGTGCCTGGAATCGCTGTAGAGCTTTGGTCGCGGCCAGCTGCCCGATGAGCTGACGAAATCACGGCGCCTCCGCCGCCAATGATTGGGTCGTTCGTTCTCGAGCAGAAGCTCCGCCCTCCGGCCCTCCGATTGGAGCGGCGTGCCGGGCAAGCCGGCGAAAAACGCCGGCCGTGCGGAAGCGGCAAACACGAACTCGTGACGTGTTTGGATGTTGTTTATTTACAAAATATCCTCGGGATGTCGATTGCGCGTGGTCCTCTGCTGGCTGCTCGGTTGCGTTTCGCACACTTTAAAATTTATTTTAAATATGTTCTAGGCTCGCCTTCAAAATTTTGTGTCAGTACCCCTTTAAACTTCACGTGTAGGCAGAGGTTGGCGGAATCACTCATGAGTCCACTCACTCAGACTGAGTGAGCGAGAGGCTAGTGTAGCATGGTGAGTTTGAGCTTGAGTGAGTTTGAGCCCGACCGAGTTTGAGTACGCCTGAGACCGAGTGAGTTTTGAGTCCATTTTGAGTTTTGAGTACATTTTGAGTACTGAATACATTTTGAGTTTTGAGTTCATTTTGAGTTTGAGTACATTTTGAGTACTGAGTACATTTTGAGTTTGAGTAAATTTTGAGTATTGAGTAAGTTTTGAGTAAATTTTGAGTTTTGAGTACATTTTGAGTTTTGAGTACATTTTGAGTACTGAGTACATTTTGAGTTTGGGTACATTTTGAGTACTGAGTACATTTTAAGTTTTGAGTACATTTTGAGTACTGAGTACATTTTGAGTTTTGAGTACATTTTGAGTTGAGTACACTTTGAGTATTAAGTACATTTTGAGTTTGAGTACATTTTGAGTTTTGCGCTCACTGTGAGTTTGAGTTTGAGTGAGCGCAGATGTTCAGCATTGAGTCTGAGTTTCAGTGAGTGGTGATTCGGAAAAAAATTTGTGAGTGAGTTTGAGTGAGCCGTGCCAACTTTGCCGAGGTATGCGTGTAGGTAGCATTCAATGTCCCATAATGTACGCTGTGCCTATTGTATGCCTGCTTACTACGAGATTTACACACGTTAGGATTTTTTTTTTTTGCCCACCTGCTGCATTGGGTGTTAGAGCCAACTAAAAAAAAAGCAGCTAGCTTTCAGTGAAGTCTGAGAAATGCATGTGCCCTGAAACAAAGCAAACGTTTATTCCTTAACTGTTTGTACCGTTTTAATATGTGGAAAAAATCTGACGCTCCATATGGCACAGTAAAACCTCGTTGCAAGGGACACTCGAGAGACCCGCAAAACGTGTCTCTTGCAACGAAGGTCTCTTTTATGCAATGTTGCTAACATGGTGAACATAGCAAAGTCAACCAGACTGTCTTCATTCAAATGTCTCTTATAACCAAGTGTCTCTTGCAACGAGGTTTTACTGTAATAATGAACTGAACAGCGAATAATATTCATAAAGGATTTGAGGATTTCGATGGTATCAAGCACTTGTTTTGATTATGTTGAACCATTTGTCATGCTTGTTTGTTTTGCCACAGTTAAATCCGATGCGATGTGTGGGTACACTTAAACGGCTATTACAGAATACAGGGAGGTGCGACTGATAACAGTGGTGCGCCTTGTAGAGCGAAAAATACACTAAGCTGTACAGTACAATTATTTCGGCCATATGCTCCTGGCGATTGCGTTTTCCTGGTGGCGAAAGCTTGATCCTGCAGCTGTAACTTTTGTCATTTAGTAGAGTTCTAGTACTGTTCTGCTTTTCAGACATTTTTCTTCTTACTCCTTTTCTTCTGTTCTTACTTATTCCTTTCTTCTTACTTTTTTTCTTGTCCCTAGCAGGTAAGCTGACCTAATTATGAGTTGCCTTTGTCTGGCAGAACTAAGCTGGCGCCTTGTTTTGCTTTCCCCTCGTCCTTTAATTTTCGCTGATTCCAAAATTCTTTGTTTTCTTGAAGTTCAGAGGTGCGCTGCCTTACACAAAAATATAGAACAGGGTGAGTTACACGAACGCAAACTATCAACTGTTTATTATCATGGGAAGGGGGACGGTTACTGAAAAACACACACGAAAAAATGACAATAAAACGCAACAGGTGACATGATATCTATTCCTCACTTAGGAAACCCATTTCATGCACCGAAAGCCGGATTGAAGGGGGGCACTAACGCAATCTCCCTCCACTTCAATCCGGCTTTCCATCCAGCTTTCGACGCGTGAAATGGGTTTCCCAAGTGAGGAATAGATATCATGTCACCTGTTGCGTTTTATTGTTATTTTTTCGTGTGTGTTTTTCACGTCCATCATATGTAACTGCCCCCTTTCACATGATAATAAACAGTTGATAGTTTGCGCCTCACCCTGTTCTACGTTTTCGTGTCAGGCAGCGCACCTCTGCACTTAAAGGAGCCATGAAGAGAAAACACAAGTTTGGTTCATTCGAAAGATTGCCTCGTTAGAACCATAACGACACCACTTATAACGCAAACTTCGCTCAAATAAGCTACATAATTAGGAAAAACGGGAATGGTCATGCGACCCACCAGCTCATTTCCCGCAACAGAACCTATGCCGTCACATGGGCTAAGCTCTGCGATTGGCGGAGGCCGGCAAAAGCAAACGCATGTTAGGCAGGGCTTACAGTTTGCATAGCGAGCTAAATGCCCGTGAAACATACTGCACATTCTTTTTATGACAAAGAACGGTGGAGTAAACGGTTGAAGTTCCGAACGAACACGCAAGCGTGTGCGCCAATGCGTACGAAACAACCGCCTGGCCGAGCTCGACATCTCGCCGTCGCGCAGACGAATTTTCGGGTTCGAGGCGCGCTCTGACCTTGGAGGAAAAATGCCGTAAACACCGCGCATTGACGCTCGTATCTTTCTGGTCGAAGCAGAGAGCTCGCGCGAACGGCTTTCCATACACGACACCGGCCAACTGGCATAAGCGATACTGCTACTGAAGTTGAAAATACGGCACATACGTACCAGTCTGTATTCGTCCGTGGCGACGGCGCTGACGAGGCAGCGGTGCCGACGGCAGGGCGTTCGTCTGTTGTGGCTATCGCGGAATGGTCGCTTTCCCGTCCACCGCGTATCCCACAACTCTTGCCGCTCGTGCACTTAGAAGCGTTGAGCGTTCAAGTGGTGTGAGGTTGTTAAATGCAAGCCCGAGCTCCTCGGCGAGAGTTTTGTTCTCCGGATCAGGCGATTCCATGACTAGGGCTGCGGGTGCACTAGGTTTTACTAGCATTTTTAAAATGGCCGCCGTCTCGGTCGACTCCCGCGTGTGGGTGCTATATGGAGTCGACATACTAAGTATCTGTTTCATGGACCGGCCCGTGTGACACCATTGCTCACGTCACCAAATGTGCAATTTTAGCGGGAGATTTAAAATTTTGGCTTAAATTGCCTTATTTCTCAGTGAATAAAGCATCATTTGCTTCCGGGAAAGCGCTTGGGGTACTATGAAACACCTAATCTTTCGAATAAAACAAACTTTTGTTTTCTCTTCATGGCTCCTTTAAGGTGTTAAAACTCCAACTAGCCCACTCCCAAGCCTTGCTGATTCTTTGTTTTCCTTTCTCCGACGGAGCAGGCAGCGGGCAACGATCTGGATGCGTGCGAGGTGCAGTCCATCATCTCGGAGCCCTCCAAGAAGAAGAGGAAGGGGGCGGCACCAGTCCCGGAGCAGGCGTTCAACTCCCTCATGTCGACTGTCAAGTCCATCGCCATGTACGCACCACTGCGGTGGATTGTTTTGTCACGGACCTAGTTCCAAGCGACAGCTTCCTATACACGTACAACTTGATGCAGTGTCACGGCCATTGTCATTATGACTCGCTCTTGACGTAAAAACCAGATTGGATGCTGAGCGCTGTAACGAAGTTGCTTCTCTCTCTGGTGTAACGGATGTTCTCGACTGTCTTTCTCATACGGGTGTTGTCATACGGATTTGGGTATTCTCACATGAGTATCATACGGGTGTTGTCACACATATTATCACGAGTGCACCCACCAGCCCCCATCGCATTCAGTGTTCCTACCAATTCGTTCGAAAGAAAAATCAACCCTGAGTACTTCATTTTTTTTTTTTTTTTGTTCATTGACCATAAAGACAACCTGCAACTTTGCCTTGCCTCCAAGTTTGGGCAGCTCGTAATGTCCTGCAGTTTCGTACCGCATGAAATGATACTTCCACTACAAAGGAATTTGTGCTTTAAAGGAGTAACCACCCGCTTCCCTGTAATGTATTTGGCCGAGCAGACAAAATATGGGCAGTTTAGTATAGGGACCGTATACGGGTGGATGTGGTCTGACAGGGAGTGCAAATTGGGGTATATACCTGCTAAACCTAGGCATTTCCCCTGTACCACGACCATTGGTGTTGTGCATGCTTTAGATGATTGCGCTTCACTCTAACAAACTTCGCTTGAACGAAGATATAGGTTAAAGTTCTTCTTCGCCTTCGTGGAATGTTACTGTGACATGCTGCGGTGGCTCAGGGGCTAAGGTGTTGAGCCTAAGGGTGTGGGTTCGACCCCAGATTGAGGCAAAAAGGGAAAACATCAAGATTTTGGCTGGCATTTGAAATTCTTAGGTGGTCAAAATCAATCCAGAGATCTCCTCTGCAGTTTGCCGCATAGTCCAGGTAGCTTCGACACGTTAAATAGCACAATCAATTAATCAAATCGAAGTGTTATTATGAGTAGCATCACTTACACAATCTTTTTGTTTGGTTTTTCGAAAACTGTTCAACAACAAGAGTTGTACTGTATTGAAATTGTCATAAAGACAATATGTCACCATTGCCAACAAGTTACAGGCAAGGCATGGAAATGGATTTATGTTAAATGTTAAGCGATGCGCCACAGTACCAAGTTCTACGTTTCAATGATCACCACTACTGCATTCTGTACGACGGCCGTCATCACTGTTGTAAACAAACATTGCATATGTCTACAATGTAACAGCAAGTACCAGTGGCATTGGAGTGGTAGCCGTGTTCTAGCGCAAAATGACAGAAGCTGCTGCACAGAATTAACTTTTCTGTTTAACGATATTGATGTGAAATGAGACCAGAGGGTAACCATTGGAGGAGTATAGGTAATACGTGCCACTTTACACTCACTCCTCTTTGAATGTTGTTTCCTGCAGGAGCCAACAAAAGGCGGCAGTGGTTCTCTCTGATGATGATGAGGTGAGTGTGCTAATTACGGCCCTCCCGCAATAACCAAAGCATGAAAGAGTAGTGACGCTGGTTCACAGCTGGAAGGCAAGTGCACATAGCCATCTCACGCTTTCATTGCCAACCAGGCCTGGGGGCAGGGTTTGCGCACACTTCAAATGTCTATATTGGAGACGTTTCCCCGTTGTCTTTAAGTCTCTAGCCTTTCAAGCAGATATTTTGCGAAGTAACTGGCAAAGAAGTAATTTTGCAAAGTAACTGGCCCACTGGAACGGCCAAAACTCTGTTTCTGTAGTTGAGAGATGTGCAGACTACTGTAAACCTGAAAAAAAGTTCCGCACCCAGCAGTGGTTAGGATTAAGAGCCTCTTGCATGCTAGTAGGAGCGTACATGAAATGGGAGGTCGCTGATTTTTGCATGCACTGTCCCTTGATGCAAATAATTGGAAAAGAGCATTTAGTTTGCTAACCGTTGGCTGCCTCATTCTTTTGATATCACTACAATTATCAACCCGGATACGTTTCGTACTGCTGTGTCAAATATTATCTCCTAGGTGCTTAAGTTGTGTATAACGATACTTTGGTTTCCGCGAATTCCACTTGTTCAATGTATATTTCTGTTTTAGGTGGATCATCTTTGCAATGAATGCCAAAAATTGTATCGCAGTTCTAACTGACCTAATGTATTACCCAGATATCACATGCAAACGTCAGCCACACGTTTGACAACATTGCAGCCTTATTTACCTGTTAGCATTGTTTTTTTTTCAGGGGCGATAACTGCTTCTGTTACGCTGTTTGTAGTGCCGTTTTCTCGTTTGTAGCATTGTGTACTTACCCCCTCACCTCACCGATGCCTTGAGGGTATTCAAAATGAAAAAAAAAATTTAAAGAAAGCCCCACTACAGAAAAATCTTTTTGTGCAGATGACGAAATTAAAACTCATTGCATTACGCCTGCCCATTTCCAGATCTATCTTTGCCGAATGGTTCAATTCCTTTTCACTGCCATGTGCTCTGTCCTTTGGCTTTGTTTACTGCGTGCCCGTTATCGGTGAAGTCGAGAGAGCTGCGCTTGATTCGGCATCATTGGGGGCCAAATAACTTGATGGCACTGCAGAAAATGGGAGACAACTTGTTATGTAAATATTTGAATGCTTAGAAGCGAACTCCTTCTTCTTCTTCTTCACAGGATCTCGAAGGTCCGGCTCTCAAGAAGCCCAAGGTCTCCACCAATGAGGCAGCCATGAAGGAGCTGGAAGAAGAGCTGGAAATCCAGGGTAAGCTAGGTGCATTCAAGCATTCCAGGCCGCTGTCTAGTGCTTTACAGCGGGGGATCTTTCGAAGTCATGCGCAAGCAGCCACACTGACGGACACCACGGACCGCAGGGTGGCCGGATGTTCGCTTCAGCTGTACTCCTGTGCTGGTTTCATAGCTTCTATTGGCCATAATCACAGCAAGATGGTTTACTTGGAAACAGTTAGCCAGCCTGCTTGCGGCATTTGTATCCATAGACGGGCCACATATGGTTACTGGGGTACGCAGCTCAAACTGTTAAAGGAGCCATGAAGAGAAAATACAACTTCGTTTAATTTGAAAGAACTAGGATTCAGTATCTCACTCAGCTCCATTACAGCCCCAAAAGATGTTTTTTTAGCAAAAAAAAAGCAAGAAGTATTTAAAAACTTTCAAATTTTGCGCCACAGTGACGTGTTATGAGCAAGAATGACGTCATATACGGGCCAACAATAAAACATAATTTTCCGTGCGTTAACTGCACGTTAGCATTCAAGTGATGCGGTCAAATGGAACTACAGGCCCCATTGCAGACGTCCAGTCATGTGTTGTCGCGACAGGTCAGTTAGGCGGCCGCCAATCGCACAAACAAGGTTCCGCGAAGTCATAGAAAAGTTGCAGGAAATTGGCTAGGGGGTCGCGACTGCTTCACACGTTTTCTTTATTATCTTCATTATTCGTTCGAAGATTGTGATGATATTGGCATCATTGTTATCGGGACTAAGTATTCTATCTAATAAAACCCAACTTGTATTTTGTCTTCATGGCTCCTTTAAGCCGATACTGATGACAGTGGCTGCATGTGTCGATGTGGTCTTCACCAGGGACCTTCTCCTTGGCATCGCAAAGCAGTAGCGGGCAGTACACTGCGCTGCGTGCAAGGCAGCTGTCCGGGAAGCTGTGGAAAACCAAGGTGAATGGTTACTGGGATCCCGTTTGGCCTTTCTTTAATTCGCGAGTAAATTTCGCAGGTTGTCAGCCTTGATACGATAAGGCTCACAGTGACAGCTGTAGTGGAATATCAACTTTGCAGAACTGCATGCCGCCAGATACCGGTACGGCGGGGTAGTGCACTGCCAGCTGTCGCCCCAGGTGATTATCGCTGAGGCATCATGTGTTATCATCTGAAAACGTTTTTCTGGGGTGTCAGGACGGGATGGAAAGAATAAAACAAGAACCAGAGGCAATGTTTCTCGCATCATAGCTTGTTTGATCACCTAATGTGACATTTTTTTTCAATGCCTATAAATCTTTCCCAAGACCTTGGGTGAAAGGAAAGGCAGTTTAAAGCCTTTTTGGGTAGACTTTCAGTGGCCACAATTGGGTTGTTGATGGTCGTCTCGCGTGAGGAGGAAAATGGGTCGTGACCAATGATTGCCTTTGTATCTGCTGTGCAAATATTCGAATGGCAGCTTTTGATGGTAGCTATTCCCTCTTTCGACTGCTCTAGCCATCCTGGTGTTTTAGTGTGTGGCTTTTGGCAGCAGTCAAGCACCTTGTTGAGTCACCTCGCGGTCTCTTGCTGACGCTGTTGGCAAGGAGCGCTTACGAAGTGAAGGTCGGGTGAATTTTCGATTTGAGCGACTGTACAGAAAAGCTCAGAATAGGGTTGAACGGACAGAAGAATGAATCGAAAATGAATACATGAGTGGCCAGTGTCACTGATTATTGATGTTGTTGTCATTATTTTGTCTCATCTGTTCTTTTGGAATGTCGCGGCTACTGGCAAATTATTGCGCTGCTTGCAGATGCGCAGTGTCAACTGTCTCGAATCGATGTGTGCCGAGATATTGCACTTCATGAGGTCTGCAAGTTTGGTTGCCTACGTTTGGTCCTTCCGAGAGAGTCAGGTCTTTCTCCCAAGTGACTCCTCTTTCTCCCAACTGACTTTGTTGTTACCGTCGTTCTGCTTGCTTTTCTCATTTCTCCGCCGGTCACACTTTACAGCGCATTCAGATAAATGTAAAAATACCATTTTCTTTTCTTTTTTTTTCTTTCGCACATTTTGTTACACGGGGAGGCAGCATTGTGCGCCGCGGTGAGGAGCAGTGCTTTTTTCCTCGAGCACAGATAGAGCGAGTAGGCATTCCACTGCTCTGTTGTGCCTTGCAGAGGATGAGGAGGAGGAGGAGGAGGACTTTGAGGAAGAGGAAGAGGAGAAGGAGGTCCACCTGAGCGCAGCCCAGCTGTTGACTCAGCACCGAGGTGGGTCCTTGAAGAGAGTGCACTGCACTGGCAGTGGCAACACCTCTCTCTGTACAATGCTTTCTCTGGAAGCAATGCTTGCTTTGTGGTGGGAGGGGGCTTTAGCCAAACTGATGCTTTGTCATGTTAGACTAATGTTTTTTTTTTTTTTTTTTTTTTTTTTTTTTCAAGAGATTGCTCAAAATACGATGTGAAGCAAGGGTTGGGAAGGAGGCTTGCATTCAGTGCCAAAATATTGCTGCTCTGGGTGGGTCTTTGAAAACCACAGCTCAGTGTGTCTAGGAAATCGGAGAACCAGGGGAAAGTGAGAAATCTCTGGGAAAGGTTACGCACCAGGGGGGCGGGAAAGTGGGAATTGTGGCTGATATTCTTTAAAACGCAGCTGAGGAGGAGGGGCGAGTTAATAGACGTGTTCCGCAAATGTGCAGCGCTTAAAACGCTTTGCAACTGCTCTCCACGGTGCGGTGTAAACCACAGCACACTTTCAGCATCAAAAGCGTATCACATTTTTGAATATTCAGAAGTAACGGATGCTGGAAAGTGTACCGTTTTTACCCAATTCCAACGCGTACCCGATTTACAGGGCCGAAAGGAGAAGTCTCTCAGTTTGTATGTACCTGAATCCAATGCGCGCACGATTTTAAGGCCTATTTTTCCCCAAAAAAGGTGCGTGCTGGAATTGGGTAAATACGGTAATTATTTTGTCACCGAACGGGCGCGCACCCCTGTGGCTTCATTGCATGGCGAGTCCTCTTGTGTTGGCTTTTTGCGTGGCGCTAAGCAAATGAACCAGGGTTAACGAAAAAACAAATGTTGTGATATTCAAATAACGGCAAAGTAGGTAAATTATCCCCACGAATTTAATTCTGGTCAAACCAGCAGTTTGGAGCTCACAGCATCTTTTTTTCTTTTTTTGCGCTATAAAGTGTACTTGAAAAATTTAGGCTTCTAAAAATGCAGTGCGCTTCTCTTGAGAGTGAGAGCCCGCACTCATTTCCCATCATGGTTGCAGCAAAATTTGACAGCTTCATTAATATAATTAGCCCGATTAATTTCATCAGCCATTAGCCGTGTCTTTAGCCTCAACACCTGAGCGAAAATTAAAGGATGTTGAAGGGGGAAGAAATGAAGGGTGCAAACATTGCATGTAGGAAAGGACAGAGCATCCACTTTTGTTTTAGTAACCTGAATAAGAGAGGTGAAAGTTAACTAGTGAGGTACTGCCAAGAAAAAAAACTGTCCTGAAGCACCGAAAGCAGGTTTGTGCTATAGTACCGTATTTACTCGCATAATAATCGCACTCGCGTAATGATCACACCCCTGAAGTGTGTCGTCAAAATACAACTTTTTTTATTTCCCGCGCAATGATCGCACCCTGAACTTGCCGCAGCCGTATGTCGTATGTGTGCCAAGTTTGATGACGATGGTCATGCTTACCTTGGTTCCCTCCTCTTTCAAAGCGGACATGGCTACGTTATTGCCGCGGACTTGATGATGTTAGCGATATCAGCAAGCATGAGTTCATTATCGGTGCGGAAGAAACTCACTAAATGCACATAATGTACTCACAAGACATAAAAAAACGCGCTCGGCTTGCTGCGTCGGCAGCCGTGTCGTGATGTCCCACACTGTGACAGCAGCAGCAGCCACTTATTGGTTGACCTGTTCTCACCTCGCAACAAACTCGTTCCGGCGCGTTCCGCAATTCCGTAATTCCGGCGCGTTGCGTAATGAAAACACGGCATTTCGCATTACTCGGCGGTCATTCGGTGGCCGGTGGAGTTTTTATTGTGTTTTTATTTGTCATGTTTATTATGTTCATGAGACTAATCGTAAACATTTTGACCTGCACCTGCGTTTTCTGCGGTCAAACTTTTTTCGCGAAAAATTTACCTCGCGTAATGATCGCACCCCTAAATTTGCATCATATTTTTGGTAAAAAAAAGTGCGATCATTACGCGAGTAAATACGGTATATAATTTAGACAATCTCAGCACATTGTGGTCTCTCCGAAATGCCCTTACGTGTTTTGATGACACATTGGTTGCTGTGATGCAACATTCATGCGTTGGTCGTAGAAACCTGTGCAAAGTTATCGAGATGAACACTGAAAACTATGCGAATTGGGATAATCATTTGCTCGACACATTACAATGAGTCCCCTCTCCCTCCCCGGTGGGGTCTGTAAACTTCACGACTCAACTGTGACACCCATACCGTCACAATAAGTACTTTGGCCTTTCACAAAGCTTCTTTGATGTGGCCAAATATTTCATCAGTGATGTCGGCAACTGTCAACTGCTTTGTGCCGAATTACCAGGGTGTCGTCGCACAACTGTGGCTTGGATGGCTTGAGCTTCAGAAGCGTGGCGTGCTTGTTACAAGTGCACAAGTTTGGCTCTGTGTCTAATCGAGCCGTCTGCTTTGTTGCGACATTGTAACGGGGGGTGACTGTGCGCTCGTTTTGTTGTGCTGTTGCAGGAGAGGAACAGGACGACGACTTCCTGTACCACGAGGATATAGACGACTACGCGGATTAACCGTCTCCGGACCGTCTACTGTTATTGTTGTTTTCCTAGGATCTTCACGTTCGCACGGCTCCGGCGGAAGTGCTGGGTTCGAAATTTCACACATCACTGCTCTCCCACTGTGCTTCGAAGGCGTGTGGCTGTTCACAATGGGCTGGGGGAAGCTGCGACTCTTCTTCCAGTCCCCTGTGTGGGGTGAAATCTCGTCATACGCGTGACATCCGTTTTTCTTGGAATGTTCGGGCACGAAACCAAATTTTGCCGCAACTTAAATTCGAGTCTCTCACGCCCTGTGTTGTGCAAAATAATTGTGAACTGGAAGTGCTGTAGGGTGCATCAGCTGGGGATGTCAGAGTGTTTTGCGTAATTATCACGCATCCATTGTGCGCTTTAGGAAGAGATCACGGGGGCAGGCTGTCGGAATTGCCGTAATAAGCACGCTGATTGCTTCATCATTCCATCATCCTGTGAGCAGCCTACGGTTTCCAAGGTGTGCTGTGTAACTTGTTTTTCCTATTGTGCTGTTTCTTTTGTTGTTGTTGTTTTACTACTTTTTTTATTTATGCGAGCAGATATTTATGTTATCAGAGTATTGTTTGTAACTTAGTTACACTTGTACCTTCATGTGCAGCTGTCTGTGCGTCACTACGCTTGCTGGCTGTTGGTTGCTGGCGTGGGTGTTCAAAAAATAAAGAGTTGTACGGGAAGAAAAAGTGACGTGCATGAACTCCTGTTAGGCTTTATCACAGAAAAGAAAAAAAGGAATACACATGAAGTCATGGAAAAAGGTGGGGAAAAAGACAGCAACATGGAATAGAGCCTGTAAAGTACTTTTCAATAAATAAGCAAATAAATAGAAAATACACAGCGTGATCATTAAGGGACAAGAAGAGAGCGGAGTGGGTCAGGGAACAAACGCGTGTTAAGAGCATATTACTAGAAATTCAGAAGAAGAAATGGACGTGGGCAGGGCATGCAATGCGAAGGCAAGATAACCGTTGGTAATTAAGGGTAACAGAGTGGATCCCTAGAGAAGGCAAGCGTGGCAGGGGGGCGTATTTCCAAACGCTTCGCTGCACAGAGCACCCACGTGACATGTCTGTTCTCGCGATGGAAAACGGTAATTAAACGTGGTCATTGGCTGCGCCCAAGCCTAAAGCGACCTAAAACATACCAAATCACCATTATTAACAAAAACAAAGCGTAGATTTGAGATTAAAAAAAATTATATTTAGGAAAATGTACGCAATTAAAAAAAATAACCCACGAGATAGACCTGCTGGGGCTCGAACCCAAGCCGTCAGCGCCAGCACTCAGTGCTCTACGTCAAGGCTACAGAGCCAGAACGGTGGGTTTGTTTTAGCAGGAGCCTAAAAGAATAGCGCGCGCAGTGACATCACACATGTCACGTGCGTGCTCTGTGCAGCGAAGCGTTTGGAAACACGCGGCAGGGGGCAGCAGAATGTCAGATGGGCAGATGAGGTCAAGAAGTTTGCGGGGATAAATTGGTCGCAGTTAGCACAGGTTAATTGGAGAGGCCTTTGCCCTGCAGTGGGCTTAGATAGTCTGGTGATGATGATGATGATGATGACACAGGGTGATGTGCTTTCCGTGTATTTTCTATGCTGTGCCACCATTTTTTTCCAGGCCTTTTTCCACAACATTAAAAACCAACTCGCCCAACTTTTCATCATACACGTGACAGCTTGACTAATGAAACAGGTAGTCATGATTGCTCCGTCTATAACTGGTAAATCCATTTGCACCATACAGCTCTACTTAACGTTAGACACATTTAAAAAATTTTACAGGCAATTCAACCTTTCGCTCATCACATCTTATAAAAACAGCCAGTCAGCACATGAAGCAGTAATTTTATCGTAAGACCAAAGTGATAAACAAAGCGAGCGAATTGCGTCAACGTACGGTTTTTGTGTTTCATTTCAAGTGGGGTCACCAGCCTAGTATCAGATGCATTTAGCGAAGTTTTTATATATATATATATATATATATATATATATATATATATATATATATATATATATATATATATATATATATATATATATATATATATATATATATATATATATATATATATATATATATATATATATATATATATATATATATATATATATATATATTTGTTTGTGTGTGCATTGGAATAGCTTTATGCACCTTAATGCACCTGGAATAGCCTCCCGCATTGAAACCGCTTCATGCACCTTCCAACAATCTTTGTCTGTTGCACGAATGCACCCGTTTTGAGACATTGGTGTAAGCTGCCCAGCTTTTACTAAAATTGAGCCACAAACTCTCGAAAGGCCTGCAACAGCAGCCACTAGTAGTATTAACCAATGTGCACTTACATATGCCACATGTTATATGGTTCAGATGCACTACATCTACACATGCTTCAGGGCTTGAAAACTGCACGTGTTTGACTACGCCGTGTTGTTTATCTGTGAATATGTCGTCCTTCTCGCGAACACGTTGGTGGTTTGGGAGGGTGCAGGCGTTGTCACTCAGTTCTAGGACATAAGAGCACAACTCTTACGTTATAGTGGCCTGTTTGAGAAGTGTGCATGCTTGCAATGATGGGAACGGCTGATGGGATGTGGAGCGCCACAAGAGCGTCGATAATTATGTATCGCAATGTTGCTATGCCTGTACAATTTCGATGTGGAAAATTACATAAATGGAACACTGACTCTCTTGTGGAGTTTTTTTAAAGAAATGAATGGCATTGTGTGAGCTTCTCCTGGCCGCCCTGTTTATGCTGTTTGTACAAACCAGTATT
Source organism: Haemaphysalis longicornis (assembly GCF_048455015.1). Lineage (NCBI taxonomy): Eukaryota > Metazoa > Arthropoda > Arachnida > Ixodida > Ixodidae > Haemaphysalis > Haemaphysalis longicornis. Next base: position 45,752,157 of record NW_027526445.1, read on the forward strand.
ACGGATCGTTTCAATCATGTGCTCAACATCCAGCCAAGCATGTAACAACATCCATGAATGGTTTTGGCAAACTGTTTTTTGTTTGTACAGCTTTTGCATGCTGCGAATTGGGGTTATTCTGAAGCACAGGTTAACGTTCTTGAGAAAATCCAAGAAACTTGGCCTTTTTTTGTTAATTGTATGCTGGAACACAATTGATCCTCTTCTTGCACTTTAACTGGATTACCTTAGGCAAAGTTAGTAGGGTTTATTGAACTAAGGCAGGCAGTAAGGTGATCCTAACGTGCAGATGGTAATGGGCGCTGTTCTCAGTAAGGCACGCAACTACCCGGGGTAAATTTATTGTTTGCCGCGTCGACTTTATGTGTCCTTATTCTGCTGACTACGCAGTTATTGATCCAATGCTTCGCGGCTCCTACACACATAACCTCATGAAATATTTATGCATTGAACTGGCCACAGACTGAGAGGACACAGCATTGGTCATAAGATGACTTAGTAGTATATTAAACTGAAGCTGATCAATTGGTCATTGGTTACTACTATGTTGTGCAGCAGTAAATTATGCGCTCCTGATAATAACTACATAGCTGTTGGTCTAGCTGTTTATGTGCTGGTGGACCATATGGGACCTTAGTGACGCAATTATGCCTTTCGACTGGAATATTTTTTATTGTACCAGCGTGATACAAGCCGCGAATGCTTAATGCAGTACATAATTTGTTGTGGCTGGCTGCCATTCGTTCATAGCCACAGCACTCCAAGACGACACATTAGGTTTTGAGAAATTGCCCTGTTTCTGTATTACCGTATGGTTAAGTGTGATGTGCATGCGTCTTTTCTTGATCTGTAAACGTACCTGTCAACATACCTGTGCAGGGGGAAGTTTACGTCTAATATTTTGTTGCGTTCTAACACGGTGGTACTACAGCGTCATGCCATTCGCGCAGAAACACAATGCCATATAAGTGTTTGCACATTTTTACTGGCATTAAAAAACTTGTGTGCTTTGTCCAAAGGGTTTTGTTGAGTGCCCAGAGCGAGCCAATTTCTCGTGATAAGCCAAAGGAAGATAAGCCTAAGGTGGAATGTGTGTGCACCTCGCAAGGCCTCTAGTTGTGTAATGTATTTAACTATTTACTGCAACCAAATTGCTAAAGTTCCGATGTGTGATAATTCGAAAGTTTGTAGTCGAATATTTATGTTTTCCATATTTCTCGACAGCTGGTGTTGACAACAGATGAGGCATGAAAAATGCTGCTAAGAGTAGTTAGTGCATGTTATTTTGCTAAATGTGGCAGTATATTTTAGTGGTCTTAAGGAAGCTACAAATTAATATTTAGTTGCACGCTCCTTTAATGACACACACCTTGGTCTAGCATTATTTGTACCTCACATGTTGTCACTGATGCATTTGGTTTTTTGTGAGCCTTGTAAAAAGATGTCAGTTTTTTATTGTATTTCAGGCTATGCCTGTAAAACAATGTGTGTTTGGTAACTGTGCGACAGCACGTACCTATGCTGTTCAGGTCTGCATCTGGTCTAATAAACATGTACTATTTCTAGCAGGAGCTATTTCTCATCGAGCGCAATAAGGTCCTGCAGCATTACAAATACCTTTGCTTCAATTTGAATTCATTTTCGCCTTATATACCATATTAAGTTGAAAGTGTTTACGAAACAAAGCAAATCTCGAGTACCCAAAGGCACGAGCGTGTGATGCAACCACGATTAAAGCAGTGTGTGTGAAGATGGTGCGAATGTGATGTGCAGTACACCTGTATGATGAATATTGAAACCTGCGGGAAATGGCATGCAGTTTGACCAACAAGAAAAAAAAAACATTCATCATTAGTGAGGCGTGTCAATAATTAAAATTCAGACATAGCACCTTCCATTTTCCGCTTAACTGTATGACAAGAGCGGTACGTCTCTCGCGCCTAAATTTAATTGCACTGCTTGCGTGGTGTTCTATTTCTCAAGGAGCTCACGTTGGGAAAGGAGTCCTCTTGCGCTCATTTGAGGAGGCTAGCTACCAGGCTACTGCACGTGATCTTACTTTGATGGATGAATAACCGCTCCTCCAGCTTGAACATGTTGAGAGAGAGAGAGAGAGAGAAGGAACTTTATTTGAGCCCAAATTGGTAGAAGGAAGGCGGTGACAGGGAGGAAGTCGCCTAGCCTTCCCCGTTAGATGGCGGCCATGAGCCCGTGGGCCCTAGCGGCATCTTCCGCCAGCTGAACGAGTAGTTGTTTTACGTCGGGGTGAGAGCTGAGCAAGGCGGCCTCCCATTGCTCCTGAGTCCTGATGTTTAATGCTCTATTAGGTGAACGAGGTTTCCGTGGGCATGCCCATATGATATGTTGTAGGGTGGCTTTGTCTGCACACCACTTGCATCTGTCGGAATACGTGTCTGGGTAATAACGGTTGTAGAGAACAGGGTTTGGGAAGGTGTTCGACTGTATTCGTCTCCACGCAACCGACTGCCATCTGTTGAGGGAAGAGTGTGGTAGAGCACTGCACGGGCCGGAATTTCTAGGCCCGGCCCGACCCGGCCCGGTAGAGACACGGCCCGGGCCCGGCCCGGGCCCGACAAGTTTTTAAAACGGGAGCCCGAGCCCGGCCCGAGCCCGACAAAAATTTAAAATACCAGCCCGAGCCCGGCCCGAGCCCGACGAAAATTTAAAATATCACCCCGAGCCCGACCCGAGTCCAGTAGAATTTAATGAAATAAGTCCGTCTCCGCCAGACTTTCTAAGTATCAGCCCGAGTCCAAAAGGCTATAAACATGAGCCCGAAAACGTTTGCGGTTTTAACCTAAAAGCGTAAGCATAAAGCGACTACTTCGGATTTAAATTTTTATACTTGGACCGCTTTTTGCACAACTTAAATATCGGGACTTAGAAGCTGTATTTTTGTGAGTAGCGGTGAAATATGCACTTCATTTGTGACAGTCCACGAAATCAAGGCACACTGAGGATTCTTAAAATGATTCTGAGAAAAGTGATTATGTTTATTTATGCAACACTTGGATATATATTGCACGTTTCTTTCCAGTTCTCGCTCCTTGCTACATGTTTTTGTGCAGAAACAATAAATTGTCCATGGACTCTTTCTTCAGGCAGGTGCGTCTGGCTTGCATAATGTAGCCCGCGGCACTGAAGTTCCGCTCGCTGCTAGCACTTGTGGCAGGGATGCACAGGATGCGTTTGGACAGAAGGGCCAGTTTCGGGAATTCCTTCTCGTGCTCTCTCCAAAAGTCACAGAGCTCAGACACGCCTGAGCACGAGTACTCCTTCTTGCCATACAGGTACTCCTCCATTTCATCTTTAGGTGTCTTGTCGTCCTCCTCGTCACACCAGTCTAAAAACAGACCAAGGCACCTTCTTTTCGAAGCGGGCTCTCGAACGTCATTGTTCGTTTCATCTTCCCCACCTTGGCTCATTGCTTCAGTGATACGGGCAAGCAGCTCTCTGACGTGCGCGTACACTTCAAGGCGCTCGTCCTCGGGCAACATGCGCAGTTGGCGGAATTGAGGCCAGAGGAATGTGGCGGTCTTGTGAAGGAGGGAAATTTTGAGCTTTGTCTTCAGGAAGTGACGAGCACGGGCCTTTAGTTTCTCGATTTCCACTGCAGACACCGGAGCAGCTTCAAGATGTTTTCTCAACGCGGAGGCGTAGAGCACAACCAAAGGAAGCGTTGGGCGTTTTTCCTCCTCGAGTGCGTCGCTAGCATCTTTGAAAGGTTGCAGGAACTCGATTAAATCGTTGAGTGTTGACTTGTTGACACTTTCCATGATAGGGTTGTTCCTTGACTCGAGTAGACCTTCTATCTCCTCGAACTGGGAGCAGACAGACTTTAGCATGGATACCTTTGAGTTCCACCTGGTGGGGACTTCTTGGCTGACAGTTTGCTTTAGCTGGCTGGCTAAGCCACTTTGCTTCAAAAAAGTCACGACGGCTTTAGTCGCCTGTACCGTTTCGCTAACCAACGGAACCTCATTGGCGACAAATTCCTCGGCAAACGTGTTTCGCAGAACAGTGTTGAGCACGTGTGCGCTACAATCTATTCTGTCATAGGTCTGCAATGCGCACACAATGTTTGCTCCTTGGTCAGTTACGAACGTTGCTTTTTTCAAAGTGGCATCACACACTCCCAGCTTCATGAACCTTCGTACTAGTTCCTTCCGAATGTTGTCCCCGGTTTTCCGTTCATTCGGAAAGTCGCACGTGAACACAACGCGGCAGTGCATGCTCCACTTAGAATCGATATAATGCGCCGTAGCTGTCGTGTAGGCGATCTTCCTGAAATCATCTGTCCACATGTCAGTTGTTATTGCGCACCTGCTTTCACTGAGCGCAAGTTGGATCTCGGGCATGATGCCGTCTCTTAAAGCCCCGGCAAGTTCGGCGACTTTTCGCGACACAGTTGTGGGATGCGGCAGGATATCTTGAGCGTTCACGTTGCCGTATCTAGCACCAATTTTAATCAGCTCCTCTGCAACTGCCTTGAAGCCGCTGCCACTGACTACATCAAAGGGTCGCATGTCTTTCGCACAAAGGCGCGCACACGCGATTGTCACTTTCTCCTTTGCGTCCGTGGGCACGGAAGGTTTAGGGCATTGAGGTGAGAAAAAAGAAGAAATACTTGCGCTGTTCGATGAAACCTTGCACTTGTGACGACTGAGATGGGACGTCCCGGTCTTTGCAGAATCGTAGACGAAGAAAGATTTGCACAACCGACACTGAACATGTCCTTCGGGCACTGACGTTGTGGAGTCCACGACGGTGAGAAATTTTTCCCACACAGAGCTCTTGGAGTTCGTCTTCTGCACAAGCTTGTAGTTCCCGCAGGATAAGCCGTGCTTAAGCTCGCCGGGCGTCGCCGATGGTGCGCCACCTTCCATTGCAGCCACTGGGGAAGCGAGTGGCAGTATAGAACTTCAACTAATCGAAGGCGTGCAATGCGCGGCGCAGTGTGTCGCGTGCAGGACTCTCGCCGACTCGCGAACCTCTTCGGCCGTTAAGAACTCTGTGCCGCCTGCCAAACATACGGCGCTCCCTACCCTTGTCACCTTAGAGCGACCTCGTGGGGAGGCAAGGCCGAAGAGAAGCAATTGTTTTGACCGCCCTCTGTGCCTCCGGCTGTTAGGGAAAGGCCATGTGCGAGGGCGGTGGTATTCGGGTGCAGCGAGCTTCAGCCGGAGCCAAAGTCGGGTTCTCAGAACCGCGCTGCTGGGGCGGTGTGCGCGACTCGAGCCCTAAACAGAAGAAAGGGAGAACCGGAATTGTCTTCGGCGCGCGGAAGGAAGCGGCTGCCTACGAAAGCCCCTCGGAACGAAGAAGGGCCCGAGGCCCTGTTCAATGGAGGGTGTCAAAATAAACGGCCATTATTTTTCCTGTCACTGGTCCGTGGGCTGGAACTCTCACATCAAGCGCTTTTGCTCGACGAGGCCCACTTAGCGGGTCTGCCGGCAGCTTGAGGGGAAGTATGAGAGAGAGAGCGACTTTATTTTGTGCGCTTCAGCTAGAGGCGCGGTAAGCGCAGACAGCCGGCGTGGTAGACGGGACGATAATCGTAGTAGCGGTCACAGTTCTCAAGTTCGCGTTACAGCGTTTCATATCGCACGAAGTCGTTGCGCGCCTATACCAACACCGCCCCCACGTGGAGGCACGCATTGGGAGCCGACGTGCGGCCCCTGCGCGCCACCCGTTTTCTTCCCTTCCATTATATAACTCCATTTCAAACTATATGACTGCCAAGGCTTGAGAGCGTAATAGGGCGCTTCTTGCGACGAGAAAAGTAGTGCTCAATGCTGATCAAAGCAATGAATGGGAAATACTGTGATCCCAATAATATAATTAGGATTTTGTTAGTGTTGACTCAACACACTAAGTTTACGTACATTTACTGCTGGAATATTTGACAGCATTTTGCTTTTACTATCTGTTGCTAAAGGAACTCGGAGATTACGCCACGGGTTCAATTCGGGTCCATACACGAACGCGCCTGAAATTTGAGCAGATGACGTGTCCGCTTTCATGACTTCATTTTTTTTTTCCTTCAGGGATGAAGGCAGCATTATTTTGTCTGCATTTGTTTTCGTTTGTGCCTTTAATCATGGTTTTAAAACTTTTTATCCGAAACACTGGCTCTGCTTCGAAAATTGGTCCCCGAAACTATGCACGGTTGTGAGTATACCGCCCATACGAAAACATGTGGGCGTCCGGCGTTCCTACTTACGGCAAAAGAATGGGGGTGTGCGGACCTTGAAGGCAGCAGCTGATGGCAACAAATCTTGTCTGCCTTGCCTCGGCATTTTCGGGTGACAGCTAGCTTTCCGAAGTGGAGGAACCGCTGCAGTAGGGTTTGGTTTCGCCCTCCACGGACCCGTAGCATCCCGACGACGCTGCGGCCGCGCATGTGCGCTGTGACTGACCCATTTATTTTGTTCGACGACGACTTCGAGCCAGCGCGCCACCACCGGGGGGGTTCCGGCAACCGTTCGAGACAAAGCGACGACGCGGGCCGCGCGACCCTTCGTGGAACTTCTGTGAGGCGGACCCCGGCGACGGAATCTTTACGGCTCCCAGCCTCAGGGAATGTGTTTGTGTTGTTTTGTGAATGACTGCTTGTCCCCGCGTCTCCTCTCTCGTGCCTATTCCACCAACCCCCGTCCTGTACACAGCAGTGTATTCGACGCGTGCACTCAAAATAAAGAGATGTACTCCCATTCTTCAGTCTCCCGCTTCTTGTGGAGGCCCCTGCGCTTGGATTAATGCAGGGCCACACGTCGTGACCGAGGAGCCGCTCGCTACCACGGAGGTGGCAAAAGTAGATAGTGCGAAGTCTATGTCGCCTTTGTTCTGTTTGTTTTAGTTCAAAAAGCAGAAATAAAAGACAGTCATGTTGTATTGTGTGTCTGGAGTGCCCTCGTCTGGCCTGCTCTCTCCCACTATGCTGCCCAGACTGTCCGTTTTATAATTGATGTGAAGGCTTTCTGAGCGGAATCGTCTATTTATCATGTTTTTTAACGGCGCCATCGTGACGTTGCACTTCGCTTTTTTTTCTTTTCACTTAACCTCAAATATCAATGGGAAAACTTGCTATCAACAATTTCGAATTAGCGTCACACCACTGCAGTGCCTCAGGCACTGCTCGGGCCGGCTCGGGCCGGCAAGGCCCGAAACATTTTTCGTTCAAGCCCGAGCCCGGCCCGGGCCCGAGAAAATGTGTGCTACCCGGCCCGAGCCCGGCCCGCGGGCCGGGCCGGGCTCGGGCTTTCGGGCCGGCCCGGGCCCGTGCAGTGCACTAGAGTGTGGTGCAGGTAGGGTGCCTCGATGCGCGCCCGCTCCGCTGAGGGTGAGGACAACCGCGTCGTCTGCTAGCGCGACCGCCATTTTCTTGCATCCGCTGGACGCGGGGCGCGCGTTTGCTGCGTGACGCGCCTTGATAGTGCTGGTCTCGCTAACAGTGTGGGCTTGATTTGGCTTTACTTTTATATACATTCCTTTTTATGGTACATACATAGAAGAGTAAGGTTTTTGCGGAGGATTCTCTATTTTGAGATGATTACCGAAGGTATGGTGAAAGCCTATCTTTTTTTTACGATAGTTGAAACGGCGGGCAACTTTCGCCGTCGTTGTAATACCGGCGCCGTGAACTTGCCGTCGTTGCGTTTACATACAAACATAGCAGAAAGTAAGCGAAGTACACGAAGGAAGGGAACTGCTAGATATTCAAGTACGAATGTCCGGCACGCTTATGGCCACTGAAACTATTATGCGGTACTTAGATATATAGGATTGCCTGGCGGCTAACTGTTTCATGCATGCACTGTGCAATCGAAACATTATTGATTGATTGATTGATTGATTGATTGATTGATTGATTGATTGATTGGTGAGGTTTAACGCGCCTTCGCTAAATAGGCGATGAGGAGCGCCGTTGTGGAGGGCTCCGGATTAATTTTGACCATCTAGGGGTCTTTAACATGCGCCGAAATCTCTCGCACACGGGCGTTTTGTATTGTCTCCATCAGAAAAGCGGCCGCCGCGGCGAGAATATTACTAGCGTCCTTGGTCTGAAATCTAAACATAAAGGCTTACACGGAAGTAGGAATAGTCATTTAATACCTTGAAGCAAAAATACACTTTGTACAAAATGATGAACAACATACTCCACTGCTGTTACCTAATACATTATGTGCAAAATGATACAAACACACTTCACTGCTGTTATAATACAGGTAATGATGATTGCGCTAGAATGCTATTGAACTTGCTTTTTGAGGTTTTGAATTGCGTTCTTAGCATGTGTGTGATGTTCTTAAAGTACGGTATATCTTTTTTCCAGGTCTGCCAACTGCTTTTTCAACTCAGCACAATCCCTGTGTGTCTTAGTAGCTGGGAGAGTTTTATTTGCCGAGTTTGGAATTCCGACATTCAAAGCTTCAACCCCTGGGCTGTTGAATGGGAGGTTTTCCGATGACGTCTCTCGTGATACCGTTTGAGTTGACTCGGGGAGCATTTCCGCTGTCTCTGGTTATGCGTGAGGTTCTTCAGCGGGGTTGTCCACCTCTTCATTGTTGGATGTGGGCTCAGGCTGCGTTCTGTCTCTGGGTGGCTTTCGCTGCTTTGGAGCAACTGGAAGCAGAACGATATGCAAACCAATGATCAAATTAAGCAGTAAGTTCAGGGAAAGCGTGGTAATCAGGGGAACGGGAAATCAAAACAAAGAACAAAGCGGGAACACTGCATGACAGGCATCTCAGCATTTACACTTGTCATAATTAACCAGGGCGAGCGATTGTGCCTTTTCCGGTGGAAATGGATTAAGTGGATGCGTGAGGTTAAGGTTGTTGCGTGGGCTGATCGACATTACAGTTGAATAGGTGGAAGTGACTCCCGATAAGAGCAGGAGAAGCAGCATCGATACATATACATACTTGCATGCATGCGTAACGTGTTAAAGTCAAAATAAGTGAAGCATGCCAGACCGACGGCTCAGATGCCATGGAACGTTTCCCAGCGGCCACCACCGATTTCTTTAGTAATGTACGTTCTTATACGAAAACACGCAGTGAATCAAATGGTAAATGCCTACCTCTGACTGGGAAAGGCGTTGGCACAGCATTTGGCTTCAGCTTCTTCCATCCTTCTGCTCGGTTTTGTTCAAAACAGGGTCCTTTCAAGTGAGCCTGCACGATAAATTGTCAATATAGGTGCCTTTTCTCTCGAGAAATAAGAATAAATGGCGTGAAATCAAGCAAATCGAACAAACTGGCATCCACGCATATCGGTTCACATCCGCACATGATTCACAAAATAGAGGTGTAATTGACACATTTCTTTTCACCTTCATGCGCTACTTTTATGGCATGATAAGCGAGAATAAATGTCTTAAATCTCATACTTTTTGGGCACAACCAGACTTATAACAGACCTTAAGTTGAGACAACGGGGAGAAACACGAGCATAACGCGTCGGATGCAGTTTTACGCTTCGGGATATATCATTCCGACTGCCAAAAATGCGCTTTTGGTAAAGTAAGCATGATGCGCTGCGATGACGCTTCGGGGCTGAGAAAGGTCGCACACCTTCTTACAACGAGCGCCTTATTTCGTGATACAAAGTGAAATGACTGAAGGTGCAAAGCGCCACACGTTTTATTCGGACCCCCGCTTTAAGAGGCCACGTCCGTTTGCATGAATCAAATATAAAAAGGCCGCAAAAGCGTGATGAAACCTCCAACATAAACATATAAAACCGTACGTCTGCTATCTAGAAACAGCGACACAGACAAGCTGACAATAGCCCCAAATGGATTTGGCACTGCTGAGAAGCCAGGTACTTACACTGCATATGCAGGAGTGGTTCGTCGGCTGCCACTTGTCCCGCTTGATCTTCACCGGCCACAGAAGCCGCCTTTTTTTGGTCTATAGCAAACGAAAACACCCTCCAGACATTTTTAGCGCTGTTAGAACACTGGGGAACGCAGCACTCTGGCATTCTGCAGAAAACTTTGTGAAGAGCGCCGCTTTTCGTGCGCCTAGCGCGGGAGTCGGCGGCGGCGCGATGCAAGAAAATGGTGGCGGCGCCTCCCGAGAACCGGTCTTGGCGGCGCCGACCCCTTCAAAGAGTGGCGCCACCCTCAGCGGAGCGGGCGCGCATCGAGGCACCCTAGGTGCAGGGTACTTGAGGCGACTCAACCTGTAGTGGTGCGTGATCTCCCTGTACGTGGTCAGCCTGTCTCTGCTCCCCGTGAACGTAGGCCCGATGTCTCCGTCGAGGTCAGCCTGGTTGCCGAAATCTCGGGCTGCTTCGTGAGCCAGTTCATTTCCCGGCAGGGACGAGTGCGCTGGTGTCCATACAAGGCGAACATGCCTGCATCTGTCGCCAATAAACGTAGAAAGAATTTTGGCCGCTGGCAGGGATATTCGTCCCTCCAGGAAGTTTTTTATTGCCGTCTTGGAATCAGACACAATAATTTTGGCTTCCGTGCTGGCTATTGCGAGCGCAATAGCCGCTTCTTCCGCCACCTCAGGGTGCGTCGTCAAGATTGTGCCCGAATCAAAACCGACTACATGGATTGACAAGTATTGGCAGCAGATAAGAAAAAATGCTGGCGAATGCAGAGCCAAGGCATAATAGAGAGCTTCAGTGATGTAGAAAGTGGACAGTCTCTTCTAGCTGAGGGTAAAACAACAATGGCGGCAGCACTGGACAAAATGGCACAACAGAAAAATTTAGACCAATCACGATAGTTCTACTTTCAAGCATATTTAACCAGAGAAACACGGGTTTAGCACAAGTGCCTGTTTCGTTTCATTACAAGTTCTGCTTGCTTGAATAAGTTCAAAGCCGTTTTCAGACTGGATCTAGTAATGTAGTGTTTCATTGCCACGTCGTTTTTAGCTTCAAAATATTCTAATTTTTTGTACGTACATCAAACTGTCCACATTATGTGACTGTGTTAGGTTCATTTTGGTTTTATGGAAAGTTCTGTGGCCTACCGTATCGAATGCTATCCCGATCTGGCTGCTCCAAAAGCCGATTTTGCGGCTCCAAAACCTACTTTTGGCTGCTCCAAAATTGCTCGTCCCAATCGCATCACTGCCTTTGCAACATGATGTGCTGGCACATTTTACATTTAACCTCCAATATATAAAACATGCCACCGATGGCTAGTGGGCGGTAGAAGTTTCTCTTCAGTTCAAGACCGCTGCGTGGTTCAGCGCCTTATAGTAGATAACTGCAGCTTGGGATGGCAAACATCATCCTTCAAAAAAGAAAACGTTGGCGGGACTTCGCATGCTTATAAGTAGTGTGGACCGCTTATAACGTATGTCGCGGGAGCCGCAAAAATCTCCATCATAAGCGGTATACCACACTATAACCAAAACATGCGCGAATCCAACCACATCGCAACCTACCTCTCAAGTACACATTGCAAGCGTGGCCCTACAGCGAGCACGGCTTTAACTTCCGTAGTGTTTGTGTTTTGAAGGATCGTGGTTGAATTTTTAGCGTCTATGAACAGATGCCGCAAAACGTGATACGTGTTTTTTTTTTTTCACCTTGTGTTCACGATGCCGAAGGCGGCTGCTTACCAGCGCAGCGTACTGGTGGTGGAAATCTTCGGCCTCGCGCGGCGCGCTTGTTCGGAAAGGGAAAGAGCGGTGGGCCGGTGGCTTATCTGCACAACGTTCTAAAGCGCGAACCGCATGGAGCGATTTCTTCTCGCGAAAACATGCAGTGCACGCCGCAGGCGCGGCGACGCCGGCCCGCTACAACTGGCATGGTTTTTGTGCAATTTTGCATGCTTGCATTCACACACCGTTCTTTTAGGCACCCTAACGATAGGGTGCCGTGGTAACACCCCAATCGAGAAGAAATACTTTTTAGCACCCCTTTAACGGTCGTAGCACCCTTTGAAACTGTTGATTACACCCCTGAATTTCGGCACCCTCGAGATGGCGTGCCCGAGCAATATTTGGGCGCTTGAAAGGTGCAAATAGGGTGCAAAATGTTCAGTATACCCTTTTAGCACCTTAAAGGGTGTAAAAATGTTAAGAGTTACACCCCTTAATTTGTGGCACCCTCATGATTGGGTGCCGGAGCAATGTTTTGGTCCCTAAAAGGTGCAAAATGTTGCGTGCACCCCTTTAGCGCCCTAAAGGGTGTTAAAAAGTTTAGTGTAATGAAGTGGTTCAGGCAGCTCCAGCGGCCGCTTCTATATCTGCTCGCTCAAAATCCGCACGAAGCGCAAGCGCGGATGCTCACGCAAGACGAGAGCTGATATTGGCGAAAAAAGGAATATAAACTGCCATCCACTTTGCTTGTGAAAGCGCCCATCAAAAAACAGCGCGGCCTAAACATTTCTGGCGCGGCCAGCCGGCTGGTCGTAGCGTTTCGGATCTCCCGCCATTAGGTGCGCGTCTCCCCATTGGGGCAAGTCGTTAGGCTCCTCCCACGTGCTACGCGAAGAAGCCACCGCGAGCGCAAAATCGTCGACACGAGCGTGAAAAAAACGCACGCGCAATGCCGACGTGCACGAATCGTGTGCGAAAACGGATGCAACTTGCCGCGCTCGGACGGGGGTCGCTATCTTCCGAGGTGTGTCAAGCAGGGTCAGTTGTGGTTATCATGTACAGTCTTTGTCAAAATTTTGTGGGCCACGGTGACCGTGGCCGGAGCAGACGCGCAGCCGAGCAGGGGCGCGGTGCTTGCCACTGTCGGCTGGTTGCGCGGCTAAAGAGAGTGAGGGGAACTTTCGCGCTTCCTTTCGTAGTATGGCTGGCGCGATAAGTGCAGCGGGCCGGTTTCTCAAAGCACGCGCTCTTCTCTTCAGCACAGGTACTTTGCGCAGCACTTGTCGCTCCAGAAAGCGAACAAAAGCAAGAGCAAAAGCTCCCCTCGCTCTCTTTAGCCACGAAACCAGCTGACAGCGGCAAGCGCAGCGCCCCTGCTCGGCCGCGCGCCTGCTCCGGCCACGGTCGCCGTGGCCCACAAAATTTTGACAAAGACTGTACGCGTGAACTAAAAGGGTGCCTATTCTTTTCTTGTGTGCCGAAGTTAGAGGAGAGCAAGAGGCGCGTGCTGCTTCAGATGGCCGATCTCACCCTTTCTTTTTTCTACCCTAAAACGATGCCCCAGCTGCGCCGGTCGATCAACAGTCCCTCCAGAAAACCGCACTATACATTCTAAGCGGTATGCTCAAGGGCGTCCGCAGAACTTTTTGCAAGGGGGTGGGGGGGGGGGGGTACGGTTGGATAGCACCAAAAAGGCGCTTTTTGTGGTTTAAACTACGCATATGAAACAAAAATTACAAACAGTGAATTAGAACCAGACTTGAAGAATGTACATTGGATTTTATTACCGAACAAAGAAATAAAGTTAATGAAGGAAATTCCAAAAGTTACTCTGACTTCGTAAAGAAGAGTGGTCAGTCGGTCAGTCTCGCTGCGTGAGGGTTCTTGACTCACCAACTGATCACCAGCACACAGCGCAATACGTTCACAAACATACAACTGCACTCCGTCAATCTTCCTTGAATAGCAGCTGCAGACGCCTCGGGTTTTTGTGGGCAAACTAGATGACATGTGTGATGGAGTCTGTTGAAATGGCTCACACAATATACTACTGGCCTCCCTGACTTTCAATGCAGTACAGGCGTACAAGCGTTTTGAGGGGCTGATTTATAGGTTTTGTTTCGGGGCTTTGGTGGTACCGACATTTCGCAATTTGGAAGGAAAGGGTGTACAAGGTGACGTGGCGGCACGGGAGGATGTTACACTCTCCCTACTACCCAAGTAGCACCAAAACATTAGAAGAACGTAATTTTTTTGTTTGGTGTTAACGTTAGAGCAATGTTCTTAATGTCATTTTTTTGAAATGTTTAACTAATGTTGTCAAAAACGTTACAATAATGTTTTGGGAAACATTATTTAAACGTTTACAAAACATTTTTACAACATATTATTAATGTTAGCGTTACATTTCCTTAACGTTCCAGCGAACAATCTAATAACGTTCAAAAAACGTTTAAAAACAATAGAAAACGTTACATCAATTTTCGCCAAACGTCATGCGAACAGTAAGAAAGCATTTCTACAACAAATAAATACTTTTGTAGTTACGTTTACCTAACGTTGCAGAAACACGCTAGAAAAACATTTTACGAACAAGTAAAAACGTGTGAGGAAGCATTTCGGCAACATATTAATTATGTTGGATTTACATTTACCTAAAGTTGCAGAAAACACGCTTGAAACGATCTTTTAACATTTCCAAACCTTTTCAGAATGTGGACCAGGAACGTTACAGTGACGTTTTGCCAAACGTGTGTAATGTATATCGTTGAGCATTGTTTCTGTTATCCCCGTATACCGGATACGATATATTTTAATGAATTTTCAGAATAACAAGGAAAAGTGAAATTTCAAATAACATTTTATTTCATTTTGCATGGTTACATACATTTTTTTATTTACACTCCATTGCTGCTGCTGTGCAGTAGAGGCTATGGATAGCACACTTAGGAAGAGGCTCCATCCAGGGGCTGGCTGCGTCTGTGGAAAAATCAGACAATTCTTAGTGCAGTACGCTGCAGCAGTAGGCTGTTTTTGCGCAAAAAAGTAGTTGCCGCCTAAGGATTTGTTTAGTTAACGATAGCGCACACATGCACACACTAAACGGAGAGTAAACGAACGAGCAGCTACGCAGCAACTTGTGCTAATCATATGACCAGAAGAAAGCAAGCGCACAAAATTTTGGGTCACCTGACTACCAACTTGAATCTCCCGAGTTCACTGTTGCTTGCTTGCGGAGTTTTGTCTTCTGCATGGTTCATGTATTTTTATTAGGCAGAGATTTGGATGAAAATCATTTAAATATAAATGCACTATTAAATTTTGAGAATATCAGTTTATTGCTTACCTTGTGGGTTCCTGTAAGCCCAATATTTGCAAAGCGGAGCAGTCACCAAATATGTGGCCCGCTATCGACTGTGGCCTGGGTCACACCCGCAGCAGCTGGAAGCATAAAGCGCAACTAGTTATGGGCTGCATAGCAGTTCATAAACTGAACTACTAAAAGAAATAAAAATACGCTCTAAAAAATTTTATACACTCACCAAATGCTCCTAGGGAAGGGACTCTAAGCCTCTCGACCTTTTTCTTCTTTTCTTCCTGTCCAACTGTATACAGATGACAGCTACCTCAATCGAAACAACAAATCTGAAAATTCGCTTGGTTGTAGAAGCGACGTTTGCTCCTCCAGTCCGGCAGATCTTTCACCTAATAAAGAACACAAAGTGCTAAAAGGTATTACAGATGGGTCACACAAAAGAACACACTCACTAAACACGTATGTGTATAATGATCCAAGTTTACTTACATAATAAAGGGAACCAAAGTGGGAACTCGTAAACGAAAAACTTCGATCCTAGTCTTTCTCAGCACCGAAAAAAGTTGTTTGCATGTTTTAATACATGCTTTGAGCAGGCTAGGGGAAGAAAGGAGGAAGAATTTGAGCCTTTTACAGTCAAACCCGGCTATAACGAACCCGGATAGAGCGAATTATGCTATATATCGAACAAAAAAAATCAGTTACGGAAATACATGGGAAACTGATTCCTTATAACGAAGTTCACATCCGATATATCGAACTCCGCGCGCCTAGAATGGCCGCCGAAATGCATGGTCTCGGAGCGCCGATTGAGATGTGGATTGGCTGCGACCACGGAGCAAGAGCCACGACTGGGACATTGCGCCTTGCACGGGGCGACGTGACGGTCGACACTTTCCGTAACTATTTCCGACACGTGGGACGTACGACGGAACCCGCGCAGTCAGCGAGTCCGGACCAAGACAGCAGCATCGGTAAACTGTGGGAAGACCTCGCCAACGTTGCCGAGGATGTCGCGAGTGAAAGCCGTCCGATGCTTATAGTGAAGCGTTTTCGGCAGTCGATGTGCTCCGCCAATGCTTCCTCGATTTTGGAGAACGCAAACTCGTACTGCTGCAAACAATGTTTCGTGTAGAGAATGCTATGCTAGTTGTAGCCGCCAAAACAAAAGTGAAAACAAAAATCACCGCTTTTTTTGCAAAGTAGGCAGTTAAGGCGGAAAGAAGCTTCATTAATTGCAATAAATGATTATTTTGGGTATGGTTAATGGCTACTTTACTGCGTTTGTTTCTGCATGCGGGGATGGTGGAGTTGAGGAGGGGGGGGGCTATCGCGCAATGCGAACTCATAACAATAAGCTCGTTATAGGCGGGTTCGGCTATATCGAACTATTGGATATATCGAAGAAATCGCGGTGCATATTGTAATTCGCTATAAACGGGTTTGACTGTACAACAACCGGGGCATTCTTTTTTTTTTTTTTGCACGAATGCAGGAAGGTTAAGTTTTTCAGTCAAAGCCATGCGCATCATTGCAGCCACTAAATTTGTTAGCGTTCACTTTAACCACGGTTTTTGTTTTTTCATGCTCGGCGTTGTTACTTCGTCATATGAAACGCACCCTGTTATTCATCACTGCTGAGCATTTACAGGATTTTTCGAAAGTTGGGAAGTGCGCCTGGAACCACGGTAGTAAAAGCCTTTGATTCAAGCTGTTCGAAACCGCACTACTGTAACTAGCCTTTTTGCCCGAAGCATGTCGGTTTCATTTCGGCGAACGACGGCTGTGCATGCTCAATGCGGCCGCAATGAAAGCGTGTTGGTTCCAAACTTCTGATAAAGTACGTGCAGTAGACAAAATTTTGTATCCAGAGTGACCTCTTTTGGGCGGAACGGCTCCCTTTAGAGGGAGTGGGTGATCGCTAGCATGACCAAGTACCTCCCACACCTCCTACTCCTACCCCTTCGGATCTTTATCGGCTTAGTTGAAAGTGGCACCTACCCTGGTCATTCCAGCGCCTGTTGTGCTGTGCGTTATTGATTTAATTCGCTTTTCCATTTTGATTTGCTAACCCGCTAGCCATTTATACAATTGAGCAATATTTACTTGCCGATTTGTATAGTTTCGGGATTGGCACTCATCGTCGATGGACTCCGCGGCTTTCCCGGTTTTAGGGTATCTTGAAAACCATAGCCTGCAATGAAAGTGACTTCGACTCTTTACCAGCTGCTATTTACCAGCCTTTTGGGGTGCATTTCTCACAACTCAAGAACGCGCTATGCTGCTTAAAGGGAAGGTGAAGCGGTTTTAGAATTAAAAGAAAAGTGGACTAGCAGCAAGTACACATTGAATAGTTCATGTGTACGAAATATTTTCGCAATACATGCAATAGAAGCGGCGCAATGAGCAAACAAAAGTGGCCCGATGCCCCGCCCTCATCTCGCCGCGCGATGCAGGAAGACCGAAGAGCGCGGGCGAAAACCGGCTGAAAAACGTCATACCTGGACTTCCGGCCGGATCGGCCGCCTCGGCCATGCTCTTTTCGCCGTGTTTCCTTGTGAATGATACTTGTTGTTGTTCTGGTTGATATCACTCATTTGTACAATTTTCGTGTTCAAAAAGTATGCACGAACGCCAAACGAGGCATACGTTATCATGCCGTATTCCTAAGCAGAATAATGCCTCGCCGGGGTGCTTGATAACATACGGAAGCGACAGCCGAGGTGGCTGTGCTTGATGACAGAGAATATACTACACTACGTTAAATACTTTGTAAACCGCTCCAATACGGTTTTTTCTTTTTGATGCGACGGACGTGAATGTTCACATTAGATTCTAGATTTAGGAAGGATGGGGAATACTGCTGTACTTTGGCCGGGGTTGTTTCGTTCCATTCCAGAAACCAAGTCACATTTGTTCAGGAAATACTTGTTTCGTTAAACGAAACAAGTATTTCTTTCCCTATGGGCGAAACAAGTTTTCTTTCCCTATGGGCTCAGGACAGTCTTCAAAAAAACAATTTTTTGGCCAAACTAAAACAAGGGGCCAATCCTGATAGAAGTTCTCTCCCGGCTAAGAGGAAACAGTATTCCTACAAAGTAAAAGAACCAAGACAACCAGATTACTTATTTTGCAAGTATACATGTCACAATAAGGTGATGTTTGTCTGTAATTAAAAAAAAAACACCACTCCGAACCACCACCGTGACATAATTCGTGTTGACTGCGGGGGCCTAATTTTTTGCCCAAGATTCCGTGTGGCTGCATATTATAACCTGACAAGCACTTGTTGTCACTGAACCTCAAGTGTGCTGTAACTACAACGTAACTGCCTTGTCCGACTGGTCTGTTAATTATAACGAGGTGGCCGTAATATTGTAGCAGAATGCGCAACAGCCAATAATGCTGAGCAGGCACTAGTATGCTGCAGTGTTTTCAGAATAAATGCATGTGAAGCAGTAAGACGCCACTCATCGAAGTGCAGCTAGCAATCGCGGAGGCGCCGTAGCGCCGCTGCCGAAATGGCGCGCGCGTGTGGGTCTGTGTACGGGGATGAGTAACGGGGCTGGGGTGGACGACAACGAACAAAGGAAATGCGGAAGCAGAGTCTGCTTGTTGGTTTATGCGTGTACCGGGAAGATGTGTCTCGCATATACGTTTACAGCGCATGAACGCTATTTTTTCGTGCAGTGCACGTACGTGCTTTTCGCTGGTAGATTGTTCATAAAACGCCCATTAATCTTCGGCACAAATGGTTTTGTGTATAATAAGAAACAGTTAAGGCAGTACCTAATATTAACATAAGGTATAAAATCCCCCTATGCTGGTTGCCTAATTCAAAAATATGTTGACGGAACCCACTAGTCGACGTCACAGTCACTGCTTTGGGGTTCTCTGTCGTGTAAAGCAAATTTAAGCTCCAAGATAATTGAACCAACAGCACGGGAAATTATAAAACAAACTTCCAGTCATGTGCAAAAATTAGACTGCAAGCTAAATTGCCGCAAAGGCAACCGTGCGATCGTTCGCAATGCTTCCGACAACCCGCGCGGCCGAAGGGTGTCCTCCTTTGACGTCATGACGGGCGCAACCAATCAGGGGCGTCAAAAGACGAAAAGCGCGCGTCTTTTAAACGGGCCGCGCTTTTTGCAAGATAAATGCCACTTGGACTCATGTACGATAAATTTCAATGTGATATTCGGAATCAGCGCGCAAGAAACTATATACCTGTTAATCTAACTCAAATTTTTTGGAAAGCGCTTCAGCTTCCCTTTAATGCGTTTCAAAAATGTAGGTCGCAAACGAACGCATGTGCTCGAACAGCGCACTTTTTTCCACCCACTGTGACACCTTCAGCCCTCAAAGTGCCCCTTTCTAACAAAGTTGGCTGTATAGTCACGCAGGTTGTCTGGTTGCTTATCACCAGCGAAGAGAGCTACGACAAACGGCTCAGGCTTGCAGCTTTTAACAATAGCCCAAAAGTTTGACGAACTTTTTGCGATAGGTACACCGCCATACCGTCTACGTTAACCAGCAGCAAAATAGGCTACCAAGGGGTGCATTCTGACCTGTTCATTTGCATTAGTGTCGACTATATTCCGAAGTAGCTTGCACCTCTCCCCCCATTTTTTTTTTTCACGTTAAAGAACCCCGGCACTCCCAACATGATTATCGCATCGCCAGGCAACTAGGGGCAAACGTAATGCCTTTTTTTTTTTTTTCAAAATTTAGCACAGCGAACTAACGTGAGACGCACATTATTTTGTTTCGCGTGCCCATGCCGCTACCTTACATTCCAGACAAGTGAAAATCATTCGAGTGTGCGCGAGGTTAGTTTTCCGAATTCACTTTGCACATGTACAAGGCGCGCAAAAATGGTTTCTATGCAACGAACCCGTAACATCGATTCTTCCATCAATACTGCCTAGTATATTTCACCAAACATATCAGGCCCGTTCACACTTGCGACGAAGCGACGCGATTTCGGAAGCTTTTGCCGCCCGGCGACAGTTTTGCCGTTTGGTCTCGGCCAATTTGTCGCCGCGAAAGTCGCGTTGCTTCGGCGCAAGTGTGCACGGGACTATAAGCAAGAAAATACTCACGGGCTGCTCCTGCACACCTTCCGCAATTCTTGTTTTCCTTGTATGTCACTCACATTGCCCAAACACCGCCTCTGGCGCTTCGTTTTGAATATCCAGCGTTAAACGTGTCTCGGTTGGACAGACCAGTGATAAAGATGTAACTCCGTCGAGCAGACTACGACTGAACAAGCATGCGCTTGCGCATATACTTACGTCTACAACTGCAGTGTGCCAGGTAAACGATCCGGTGCAACGACTGGAGCTGGGTACGCACGGGGTCCTCTCGGCAGTGGCGAGAAAAGACCCCTTGGGCCCTTGCCCTTTTTTCTTTCCCTCTCATATGGGGCGAGAAGGCAGTGGATCTCCAAGCAACTTTCCGAAGCCGCTGTCTGCGGCTGAAACCTGTCTGAATGAACAAAAAGCCGTGGGGGTATGCTATGTGTTGGCGTGTATGGGCTGACTGGCAAATCCTTTTCGTGGAGGTGCTGCGCACCTGTCGGCCTCCGCTATTGAAGTTCACTTCGTGCCTGGTTTACTGTGGGTGGTGGCGGCGACACCCTTAGCGACTTACGTGCACTATACATGACTTTCCCCTGGTCACGCCAATATTGCGGTTGCTTGCTAGCGTTCATGTGTTCGATCGCCCTCTCTCCCCCTCCCCACCTCTTCCTTCCGGGAACACACGCTCAAATGCATGGAAATAAACAAATAGTTGATGTAACTAGTTTTTTTTATTCGTCTGAGGTATACCCTCGAGGGGAGTAAGACGATCTTAAGTCCAGCAAGGAACCGGGCGGGCGGGGAGAATTCTCTGGCTAATGACGTTTTATAATTATTGGGCGCGTTCTGAACAACCCATTCCGCCGTTCTATTTCAACTGACAGCTGCAGTGATCGGTAATGTCTTAGACAACGGAGTAATATGTGAGGCCACCATCGCTTGCACAGCGCTGATATCTTTGTTTAAGGTCCAAACGACCCACAGACCCCGCCATCAGGGCGGTAACACTCCAGCTCAAATTTGGGCTCACATCATCAATGGCTAATGACATTATCCCTTCGGACGTCAATACGCCCAGCGGTGTGTGACTGGATGGATCAATTAGATACACCCTCAGAACCTCGGAAAAAAACCTACGCGACCTCGGACTTGGTAGCACGCTTCTAGCTAAGCCGTCCGACTGTTACGCCGGCAAAAGTGACGTGCGGGTTGCTCGTGTCCCTCTAAACGGGAGCTCGCGACAGACTTTATTTAACTTCTGCGCAATGAATGCATGCCGGTCCGTCTGTCTTGCAGATACGGCCGCTCTGTGGCCACCCGTCTCGACTGCATCCTCGCTGATTCGTCACGCTCTAGAATCCGGCCCCAGTTTGCTTCTTTTTTCTCTGCCTTCGACACGTCCTGATGTCACGTAACCTCGGTTGCAACATTCATCCAGGGCTTTCTCGCCATGGTGCCCGCTTCCTCCGTCCGTTGTGGCGGAGTTTCAGTCGCTGAAGGTATCGCAACGCTAAAAAATAAAGATAGCGATTACACGCGGGGCTCTAAAAGAAACTGGACGCCACCGGAAGTCAGATAAAAACTCCGAGCCAAGTTTTTACGCCTATGCTTCTGCATATTGGGACGTGAGATTCTGGTGTACGCGTTCGTCTGCCCTGTCCTTGCCCACTCGCCATCACGGCTGACCTTTCGCGGGACTGCAGCCTTCACCGCTGCGCACGGGTGTAGTGCATGGCAGCTTCCACATCAGGAACGTAAGTCGGTCTCCTTTACTAACGTGCTCTCTTCGGTCCTCTCCTGTCCAAGTTCGAGGTTTAAAGATTTTTGAGGAGTAATCATACATAAAATATGAATCAATATACTTACGACGTGTAAAGGACCACAAGTATAGAACTGTAGGGAGGAGCTCTTAACGCATCTTGGATTTTTAAATAATACAACAAACCATGGTTACTAACGCAGAATCTTTACACACAGAGTGGATAAAAACGGCTACGGCAACGTTCGAATATAAGAAGATTATGCACAAGTCTATAAACTTCTATTGTAAGAGTGGCGGAAAATTTGTTCAACATAGTTTTAGTTTGGTCACGTGTAAGTTTGTACTTACTCGTTGGGAGCAGCAAAAGTTTCATTATTCGTTTATATTGTACAACGAGTCATCTAAACAATGACACATTCGCGTAGTGCCCAAATATATCTATAAAAATTAACTTTTGCTAAAGGTACACATAAGTTAGGTCAGGAAGTTTATTAATTATGTGTTTCTTTTAGTTCGTGGGCAGAGTAAACCCCATCGGGAAAGGAAGTTTGATTGCAGGAGGAACGGAGATTTATGGTGATACGGCCATTTCTTTTTTCATATAATTAGTGCGGGGCCGTTGTATTTGTGTTTGCACAATTTGCAGCCTATGCTGTCGGCATAAACGTATCACCAAACGCTCACTGTAACAAATGCAAGCGTTTTGCACATGCAGTTTTGCACATGCACAAGAGTGGTCAAGTCTTTGTTTCGAAGCGTGAATCGGGAAGCGGCGATTGTAAAACGCGTGCTCTTTTTGTGTGACGCTTGTTTGCGGTCGGAGAAATTTTTCCGGAAAAACTCGGTGTTTTCGACGCCAGTCTCACACGAAAATATCCCAGAGGCTTTAGGATTGAGCGCAGTACATACGTAAGCATGCATTGGGTAGATATATCAACAGATAACGGGGCTGTCATCAACTGCATGCATAGCCTCAGCTATCCTAGCACACCTCGTTTTAATCAGCTGTAATATAGCATAAACCCACTCTGAATTTTTCTCACATTGCTCGTATACATCGCCGCCCTCGCATGCATCAGCGAGTGCCGCTTATCCATTGGCGCGTTTGGTAGCGTCCGCAGTCTGCAGTAGTGGGGCCGGTCGTCGTCGATCCATCCGAGCCAGGACTACGGGAGTTCCTAGAGCGAAACTTCAACGGGTTTATTTACCAAGACACGAGTAGCATCCACGAAAGTATAAGTGTTCTTAAAAGGTTCTGCCTCTACACTGGTAGTTCCGTCAATTGGGATAAGTGCATTGGTTTCTGGCACGGAAGCTGGTTGTGGAAGCCACGTACATTCGCAGGTATCAGCTGGGTAGACACGCCAGTGAAATACTTAGGTGTCCCCCTAGAAAACTATCGTGACAGCGACCCTTTCTGGCGCAGGCAAACCACCGAAATCCGTGATAAAGCGGATAAGTGGGGGGGTAAGCAGTTGTCCGTGTTCGCGCGAGCGACTGTGTGTAATCTATTCTTTGTGTCAAAACTTTGGTACGTGATGCAGGTTCTGCATTGCTCTCGTGCCAATGTTCAAAGATTGCACAGGGTGTTTGCTGTCTTTATTTGGTGCTCCACTTGGGAGCGCACAAGCCGAACCAACCTGTTTAGACGAGTGCGCTGTGGGGGCCTTTCCCTGGCGCACCTTTTTCTACGCCAGGTAGTGAACCGCTTTCTTTTTTTACGTGATGTGCAAAACCCTTTTTTGCGCACCGTGTGTCAAGTGCGCCTAGGTAGAGTTTTACCCGAATTTGTTGTTACTTCTTGTGTTCGTGACGGTGGCATTCATGGCTATCTACGTGAGGTGGTACTTTCGGCAAGATTTTTATTCTCGCGGTTTTCTTTCGAATATCTGGCTACCGTGCACAGAAAAAAGCTGTATAGAGACCTTCTGGACACCACTTTGCCGACTCCTTTGTACCGATCCCTATACAGTGCAGGGCCAGGACAAGATGTGTGTCAGCGTGTGAAAAAAATGACTGTCCCGCCTTATGTAAAGTCTTTTTTCTTTAAATTACACGTGGGAGTATTACCCGTTAAAACTTGGATGATTGAAAAAGGTTTGTTTGTTCCCTGGGGGCCTGACTGCTTGGTTTGTAAAAAGCCAGAAACAGTAGAGCACGCATTAACCCTTACAAAAATGGGTTCTGAATTTCTGTTGACGTTTCATTGAGTTCTCATTGATTCAACGGAAAATCAACAGAAACTCAATGTTCATTGAGTTTACACATTGAGAACACAACGGAATTTTCGTTGTGGTCCGCACAATGATTTTTCTATTGTGGAGTTCTTGTTGACTTTTTGTTGTATTTTCAGTGACTCATGGTGATTATTTGTGAAACTCAATGTTCATTGAGTTTACACATTGAGAACACAACGGAATTTTCGTTGTGGTCCGCACAATGATTTTTCTATTGTGGAGTTCTTGTTGACTTTTTGTTGTATTTTCAGTGACTCATGGTGATTATTTGTGAAACTCAATGTTCATTGAGTTTACTCATTGAGAACACAACGGAATTTTCGTTGTGGTCCGCACAATGATTTTTCTATTGTGGAGTTCTTGTTGACTTTTTGTTGTATTTTCAGTGACTCATGGTGATTATTTGTGGGCAAGTCATCAGCAACTGATGCCAAATACTATCTGCATGCTTCTTCGACATGGACAGCCACGTGCACTAAAACTTTAATACCCACTGTCCTGGATGTATGAGCCTAATTAGGCAGCATCTTAGCATATTTTTGTGCAGTGTGAGTGTATTAAATAAGTTGCATTTTTGAAGGAAGTTGCATTTTGTACAGGTAGCCAGCTTTCACAATGCAACTCTCAGCGCTTTCTTGTACATATGGCAACATATCCATACGACATGCATGATATCATAACGATTTCGAGATGTCTTCAATATCACAAAGATTTCAACGAAAATCACATAACTTTTACGGCATGTTGTCGACACCTTATGAATTCAACGACATTTCGTTGTCCTCAACATCATGAAGGTCCAATATCGCAAAGATTTCAACGACTTGTCGAATAAGTATAACGACATGTCTTTAATGATAAGGACTTCTACTAGATGTCGATATACTGCAAGATTATAAAGGTCTGATATCGTAAAGAGTCAAACAACATGTCGAAGATCAACAACATGTTCATGATATAAAGATTTCAACGATGAGTCCTAGACGTTCTGCAACATGTCTTCAAGGTATTCTTACAACATGTCACATATCGCACAAATCAGCGCGTCATGTCTGATGCTTTGTGTAACATCTCGCAGACAATATATGTTCTGCCTTGTCAGCATTGGAAGCATACAAAGTACAAGATACAGCACAAGGTAAAGTACAGTACAAACTCTGATAACTTGCACTTTCAGTGTGATCGAACAAAATTCAAATTCTTGTTTATACTGTTGTTTTATCAATGTTTCTAGAGTGCATATTTCAATTTCAGCCATTCAGTTAACCCATAAAATTCACTTGTCCATACTACAAAATATCCGCTGCTTCACCATTAGCTAAAAATTTGTCTCCAGATATCATTAAACAGCAGCGTCTATATCTGGTATAGACGCTAGACGAAAACGTTTGCGTTCTGATTTTTCCCTTCTAGACGGACGATAGCATAACGACAACGATGTCAAGATATGCTTTGACTCATACCACGGCAAGCACAATCGTTTGTTGCTGAAGCCTCGGTTGCTCTTCGTCAACAACAAACTGAATCGGCCGGACAGTTTTTTTCGATTGCGTGTTTCCATTTCTGCGCAGGCCGGCGGGGGCGGCCCATGTTACATCTTTTTCGCTCGTCGCTGCCGCCCACAGTACCTGTTTGCTGCACTTATTACGTCGCCGCCACCACATGCTTCGGTCTCTTTAATATTGCCTTGCATTATCCCCAACTTGTTACAAACTCAGAGGTTTTCGCTGCTGTATGCGCCTGACATGCCAGGAGTGACATCGCTTGTAGTTTTAGCGCGATGTTTCTTGTCTGCAAGATCGGTGCGTGACAAACAAGCGTTACCAACGCCACAACGGCCACAATTCCAATGGCGCATGCCATTTCCTTGGCATGCGCCGTTGGCTTGCGAAGAAAAGATCGCGGGTGACCTGCGATAGCTTTGCTTGAGTCAAATAAGGGAGCTCCGGCTCAATCGCTCGGAGTACTAACAATGTGACCTCGTCTGCAAGATCGGTGCGTGAGAAACAAGCGTTAGAACTGCCAGAATTCCAAAAATGCAGCATTGACGCCCCCCACAAGAGAGGAACGGCTCAACTAACTCCGTTCCAGCTCAATAAAACGTTTTCACCACCACCACTAGACACAAACGACAATTTTCATTGCCGGCTTACGTAGTTATACAATCATTTTAGACATTAGCTGAAGTCCCGCGTGTATGGCCGAGTGGTTACGTCTTCGATTACTGATTTGAGGGTCCGTAGTTCGAATCCTCGTCGGATGTCTTTTTTTTTTTCTTTATGAAGGTTTTATTACCTCTTCTTTTTTAAAACCATAGTAAGCGCCTGTTCCTTGCTTTCAATCACACCGACGTTTGCCACCCTCTTCCTAAACCCAAAGTAGTTCGTTTTCTCGCACCTCCTCTGTAGAGAAACCCGCCGTGAAAACAAAACCAAAACTAACTTTAAAACCTTTACAATTTAAGTATATATGTCAGTTAGTTTACTGTTATTCGCTTTTGCGTTTAAAAACCTCAAATTCAAGTTATAAACACTTTTAATACTTTAAAAGCAGGAAGTTAATTACCAATAACACAATTTTCGTCAAACACAGAAATGCTGCTATTGCAGTCTGGCAACTATCACTCCCTTTTTGTGTGTTTGTTTATGGAGTTGGTTTTGTGCGGAGTGGTAGCTGGGGCGCTTTGTTCAGTTTTATCTATTTCAAGCTTAAATCATAGTTATAAAAGCTTTATAGGGTGACGATCATCGCCTCAACGATCATCGCGCGTCAAAGGTGGATGACATTGCGTCCGAACAAAGTGTCGGTGTCCTTGAAGGGCAAGACGAGCGTGAAGAAGGATTTTAGGCGGGAAACGTCGTTTCTGCTGGGGTGAGTACGCATTTTTTTGTTTTTCTGTTCTTGTTCGGAACGAGTTCTGGTGCTTATGGGTCAGTTATTCGGTAGACCCCCATCTCATTTGCTCTCAGAGCCTATGCGATATAGCATACTTGTTTGGCGCCTTGGATTTACCAGTCTACCGTTTCCGCAGCCGTCAGCATCAATTTACGCTGAAGCTAGACCTTTGTTGCGATGCTCGCGCTGTAGAACGCGGCAGCTAATTATTTGACATCACGCAAGGCTCTTAAACACCGGGGCGTTTGTTTGTTATGTGTCTCTCAAACAGTGCCTTTGCGGCGACTGTTAATTCCGTGCAGTGCGCTTCGCAGCTATTACGCTCGCGAGACCGGCTGCCGCCGTCGCGACCCGTCTCGTGGTCTTCGGGCCGCGATATGCGTCGTGGTATGCGTGCCGTACTCGTGAAGCTCACATTCACATACGTGGAAATTGAAGGTGAAATGCGCGCGCGTGGTCTCGCAGGGGCGCCTGCCCACTCAACTCTATTTATATTGGAGAATCGAACTTGCAAAGGCAAGCTAGGCATTGAAATGGAGGAGCCTCAACTAGTACACACCAGTTCCGATTGAAAGCTAGCGATGCATATGGGCTGCTAGCAAGCGTTCCATGCAAATTAGCATAGCAGTGAGCTTTGCATATATCAGGCATACCCCACTCACAGAACCTGCGTGCCTAATAAATACATTACTCTGACCTAAATTTCAGTTTGGGTGTTGCGGGAATGTTCTTATTAGGGCCTTGGAGGTTACTCATTAACGATTAATAATCTGCTTAATGTAAGCATTCGTGGTTTGTGTGTGCTTTTCTTGTATTTCATCAAGTGCCACCACACTCACAGATTATGCACTTTCAGGTGCTGCTGCTGGCTGTCCGGGTTGGCTGGCTGGCTTTCAGTCCAGTTTCAAAGGCTTTGCCAGGGCCCTCCGTGGCCAACTGACACTGCACCTGCTGTACCCAAGTACTGCCTGGCCTTTCCTTGGTGCTGGGTACGCTTTGCCGCCAGGAATAGTCAATCCTTCATCCATCATCTGGCCGCTTGGACCACCCGTTCAGAAGCCAGCGCATTTGCTCAACGCATCGGTCCAGGCACCGCTGCCACATCAGTGCACCCACTGATTATGTACTTTCAGGTTAGTTATTTCATGTTGGAACCTGTCATAATGTATACTCTAATACACTGTCATAATGCAGTGCTCTAGCCCCTGGTTATTTGAAAGTTTCATGAAGCAGTGTTGTGCATTTTGAGTGTGTCATTGCTTAGCAGGGATATTGAAGCGAATCTGGGGCCAATGGCTAAAGTGCAAGAATAGAAATTGAACTGACTTTGAAGCAAGTATCCGTATGTAATCAAGCCAAGCAAACATTTAGGATTTTCGATATGGTTTTGAATTTGCAATACAGACTGGTGTGGAGCTACTTTCCATTTTAAGTAAGCTTACAATATTATCTACTTCAGATCATACTGTTATTAATCACACTGTACCGAAAAGTACATACCGCAGTCTGTAGATTTTGTCGGCACTTTTTTCGCAGTCTCTCATGACAGGCACTATTCTCAGTGATTGGAGGATAGCCGAGGTAGCACCAGTCTTTAAATCAGGGACGGTACTTCACCATTAAATTTTCCTAACAAGCACCATACGCAGGGAACATTTCATCCACTCTCAAGTTGCTAATTATTTATAATATCACATTTGAATATCAGCACGGTTTTCACAAGGGTTACGAGAATTTTTCGCGTACCCAAGCTGCAGCATAAGTGTCTGATTGATTTTCGATGGCTTCCCGTCGATGAAACGGACCAAACATACCTCCAAAGAACAGAAACGTGCGATAAGGATTGAGCATGAGGGTGATTAAACAGCGCTTCCAAAAGCAGCGTACCACCGGGCTCATTCTGGCAAATTTGCCAGGCTCTAAGTCTGCGATTTAGCGCAACGACCCATTTACGGTGACACTCAAGCGACGCAGGAAATTTGTGCAGCCAATAGACTCCGCACATGCAGACACTTGTTTTGTCATGGTGCACTTCGCACGGTTCTTGCATGAGCACTTTGTGCTTACGCTGATTGTTGGTGCAGCCAGTAACGACGTAATCACGCCTGCCCGGACAAGTAGCTTCTGAACATCGCCAAGTAAAAGGCAATGATGGCAATTTTCCCAGAATTCCGAAAATAAACATCAATTGAGGATAAAAAGGTCAGGCGTCCTGCTGGCAGGACGAAACGTGGCCTCACAGGCAATGCCTGTCAGGACAAAGTGGTGTGGACTGGCCCGCCACCTTAGTGGGTTAGGAACAGAATTGATGGGCGAACGGGACACCTCTTGGAAGAATTAAACGTTCTCCTTAGGCACTGCTAAACTTGTTGCTGCTGAAATGCCAAATAAATGACACCGATTTTCGATGCCGTTCGGTGCGTCTGATATTCACGCATGGCACGGAGCAACAGCGTGGGACTCAGCGTCGTCTGCTCGCCCCGCAGTCCGAAAGAATTGGTGGCGCCCAGTGCAGGATGGAAATTGTTGTCTATCATGTCTGCTATAAAATATGCCCATGTGGTTGAGATTTCGGCGCATGTAAAGATGCGCAGGTTGTCAAAATTAATACGGAGCCCTCTACTATGGCTCACCTCACAGTCTGTGTAGCGTTGGTGCATTAAACCCGAGAATCAATCAATTATAATTTATGCTTCATCTACATTGAAAAGAAAACACTTGAAAATCTTTGTCCCCCAGGTAGAATCTCTGTCACCGCCACTGTATGTAATTTTATTGCACTCTTACCTCGCAGTCGTTTCCACCCAGATCCTGTGCATAATCGCTCAGCATTGGAAGCTCAGGCGGAGGATGGTCATGCGCTCAACATACCAGAACACTGTCACTAGAGCACCTCTCAAACTCTCGTACTCCTCAAGAAGTGCGCAGCATGCCTGGGGGGGCACAGTAAAAACAGTGCCTCTTATCACACGCCACCACCACATGAAATATCGTTGCAGCTTTAAGTGCATAAATTTTCCTTATTCGAGCCACAGTCATTTGAAGCAATGAAAAAAAAATAAGGCAATCAGCGCGCGGAGATGACACAGACAGTGCAAAATTACCTTATCTGAGCCGCTGTCCGCACCTGTCCAATTGTCACGCTGTGCTAGCATTCATCGTGCAGCCTGCTTCGTGTCTGTGGTTGTAGGAGGCGTGAACAGCGCAGTGCGGAATTTCGAACCAAAAACAATGCTGGGTATCCCTTACGACAAGGCATTCGCAAACCCACAATCCTGCAGAAAGAACACCAGCCACACAAAAAGTTCCTGCTAGCACCACGCCGCAAACCACATTTCGCGTATGACCCTCGTGCACTGCTAGCCAATGAAAAAATGAAGGAGCAAATTGGCCTAGTTGTAACTAGGGTTCACTCTTTTCAATTTAAATAATTTAAAAAATCAATAACAGTCTGCTCATTTTATTTTGCTGAATTGGGTGCTAAAAAAAGGTCAGTTTTTTATGGATAGTTGCATGAGTCAGGGCAAGGCATCGTACTGCCTACTTTGTGTGCATTACAGCCATCTGACTATTTTAGCCACATAACCTTTCATCCAGATTGACCTAACAGCACCCAAATGGTTTTTTTGGCCTTTCTACCACAAAGCAATACACCCACGGTGTACTGCAGTGGGCACTTGGCAAACACTTTAATGAATTCTTGAAACGCTTGTTTAAACAAGCCGAAAGCATGTTGAGGTATGCATGTTCACCCATAAAAACTAAAAATATACATTTAAATTAAATCTATTCGAAAAGAAGTTTTAGTGGATCAATGCCAAAATCTGTAAATGAATTACCGTAATATTCTGAGAAATTGTTCATGGGTACTCAAACTCTTCATTGTCTCGATCCTGGAGTTCATGTTGGTTCAGCTGTTTCGGTTTTATTTTCTGCTCGCAGGTTGACATTGGGGGCGGTGTGCTAATTGAGAAGGGGTACCTGGATCAGCTGGTGCATGCGTGTGCGAGTGGCCCTGGCAAATTTGCCAGGGCTCTTTTGCGCCATGTCTTCACTCCGGAGGAGCTCAAGGGGAAAACTCTCTTTGGAGGGAAAGGCAAAGCCCAGGGCGACACTCCTACAAAGCCAGGGTTGGACCCCGTGCGGGTGAAGGCTGTGGTCGGTGAGTGCACATGATTTGCATTTAGAGTGCCAAGAACAAAGCTGTCATCTTTGTCAACTTGTAGCTAATCACCCGTTTTTCTTCATGTGCACAGTGAGATCAGTGCATCCCTTTTATGCTTTTTGGGAAAGTGTCTATTTTTGCACACTTTTATTACTAATTCTGAGAACTTGCTGAACACGTTTTCATTTTTTATAGTAAATCATAAATTCATTCTATCTCTTGCAGGCTACACGGGCCAGAAGTTTCCAGGTGTGAGCGCCGGTTACATAAAAAATAACCTATCATCGCTTTTGAATCGGGAAATAAAGTAAAAAGTGCACGCTGAACACCTTGTTTTTCTTTTTGCATGTCTGCATGAGGCAGAATTTTTAGTCACATGACATGCACTACTGCCACACCATAAACTCGTGTATTGGTGGTGCGATAAAATGTAGATTCTTGTTCAACCTACAATGATCGCAAAAACCTTTGAAAGAAATCGCAGCAGAAACACATTGAGCATTCGTGTAAAACTCAACAACATATCAACAGAAACGCATGGGGCACTCGTAAAAATCTCGACAAAATATCAACAGAAACGCATGCGGCACTCGTAAAAATCTCAACAAAATATCAACAGAAACACATTGGGCACTCATAAAAACCTCGACAAAATATCAATACGAAATTCAGTGGAGACTCAACGGAAAGGCAACAGAAACTCAATGGGAATTCGACGTAAGAAATTCAACGGAAAATCAATGAAACCACGGTGGCCACTTTTCCTGAAAAACTCAACAAATCCTCAACACAATCTCAACAGAAATTCTTTGGATACTCAACAATGTTTGTTGAGTGAATTCAACAAAATTTCTTATGAAACTCAACAATCATTTTTGTAAGAGTTCATAGACTGTTGGGACGGGGTGTTCCTGTGGGACGTTTTGCAGAGAACACTAAAAAAGGATTTCCCGTTGGATAGCCATGGAATCAGGTTCTTGGCCGTTGAAAACTACGGCGGCGTCCCGTATGATCTTTTGATGTTGCTGGCCCTGCATAGTATATGGAAAGCTCGAATGGCAGTTCGTCATAATGATGTAGATGTGAAACCGAGCAGAGAGTTGTTCTGCCAGAGTGTGCGGGAGATCTTACTAGTGTATAAAGCCCAACCATCTCCACCTGACTGGTTAAATGTGTTGGAAAGTGTGGCATGGCTTCGGCCTTTTTAACAAGCGCGCACTAGCAAGTGACGTGCTGATGTCTTTTCGCGCTTTGTAATTCTTTTTTTTTGTTCTTATTGTGTATACCGAAGACAGGCAATAAAGAGAAAAAAAAAAGTTCGCTGGCTCAGTGGTCTCGCGCGTTCCGCCCATCCGGTCAACGTTACCGGTTCGATTCGCGGCGGGGGCAGCTTTTTTTTTTTAGCTTTTTTTTAGCATTTTTATGGTTTGCAAATCCATGGTTTTCATTTGTCTGCATCCGAGGATGCAGACAAAGAATCCAGGTCGGAGCTGTCGCGGCTTGACGTGACGAGTCGGCGTGTTTACTTCCGTGGTGAAGCACGTATGTGGAGGAGCAGACGCCGCAGTAAAGTCGCAACGTACCGCATCGCCGCATGGTAGACACGCGTGGCAGAGCGTCCGCGCAACCATAGCCTCCTATATAACCTACTAAAGGAGGCTATGGCGCAACACTGTGACGTCACTGCTTGAATCGGCGCCCAGAAACCGAAACCGAATCCTGTTCACATGAATCGTGCGATAATAAATTTTTCACTCAGAATATGTGCGTGTGAGAGCATGTATCATGCTTTCTAACGAATTATAAAACGTTTGCAACAAAGAATGCACAAGCAACAAATTTGGTGGCACAACACCTTTAAGTTGTAACCGGGTTTAGTAGCCAAGTGCTGACAGCGTGGTCATTTTTGCCCCTTTGCTTGGAAAGCCTTTTTTGTGTGCACATAAGAACTCACTTGAACTGTCCGAAAAAAGGATATAAAAGAGTGAGCAGCTAGAAGAGGGGGCGCCCTTTTGTTTATTTTGCCCGAAAGCTACTGCCAAGAATGGCGGACCCGCACCCCGCGCATGCGCATATGGCTACTGGAGAAAGGTCGACCAAATAATTAGTTGCACGACTTGTATTAAACCACTAATAAGTAACACGAAATGGCCCATGGGAACACATGAAAAAAACATTTATTAGTTTACATTTTACAACTTTTTCAACAATTTTTACAAACATTTTACAACTCAAAACGGAGACCCGGCCTTTGCATCTTACATGGATTTCCCAGCTTGCCATCCGCCGCCTTTCGCATCTCTTCCAAAGTGGACCGTGTTAGCACGCACAAGAAGCCATGGCAACCGGCTTCGCGAACTCGGCGTCTGTAGCGGGAAATCGGCGTCTGTGCTTCCCACTTCAGGAGCTAACGCACGGGAACGGCGAGTGGAAGACACGCGAGACATCACGGCACGAACGCTGGCAAGAGTGTTCTCGAAGGAACAAATGGCTCCGGAACTTATGGTCTCGGAATGTATGTTGCCGGAACAAATGGTCCCAACCCTGAAGTAGGAACAAATGGTCCCGGAAATTATAGTCCTGGAACTTATGGTCTCGGAACAAATGTTACCAGGCGGTTTCCAGACGGTTTATCGAACTCCCTGTTTCGAAAGCCGTTTTATCAAAAAAATGCCCATTTTATCGAACACCGTTTTATCGAATGCCGTTTTATCGAACCACCTACGTGCAGTTCTATCGAAAGTGGGGCTTTGCGGCTACTGTATGTTAGACTTTATTTCTTTCACTGGTCTGGAACAAAGTAATAGGTGTAAAAACATTTGTGCTAATGTTTCATACCTTTGCTTTTCCAACCAGGCGGGCGTTACCATATTTCTCTGTCGGATACCTTGCTGCTCCGTCCCGACAAATTTCATCCTGTCCTTCATATCTCCCTGCCGTATGTGTCGGGGCAATCGAGATGCTCCGGCCATTCTGCACATCCGACGTACAATTATGCTGCTGGAGATTACGTTGCTTTTTATAACTACTTATGTAACACTGACTGGTCTCTCCTCGTCAAACTTCCCTCTGTTGATGACTAAGTCGAAGTCGAGAAACTTTCTGCAATTATTCAGCAAGGAATGCAAATGTTTACACCAAGAGCGTCCGGAAAGAAATCTAAATTTCCGAACTGGTTTTCTGCGGAACTGCGAAAGGCTTTAAAATGTAAAGCCCGTGCTCACAAAAAAATTCACGGGCTACAATCCGAAGCTTGGGAAAAGGAGTTTAAGTATTTCAGAGCCCTGTGTAAAGAGCTGTATGATCGCGATCGGTCAGACTACATAGCCAAGGTAGAATTCAGCGCTACGCGCGAGCAGAAAAGTTTCTGGCAGTATGTTCGCTCTCGATCTGCTGGCAAGGTTGCCGAAATCCTTAACCTTCTAGACGACAATGGAAACCCGATTGGAGACTTTGCTAATGCCTTTGCGGATCATTTCAGCTCAGTATTTCTAACGGGTGAAGTTAACATTTTGTCCAACTCTTCCTCTGCGTTGTCTAATTTCTGCGTTCCCAGAATAAGTGAGGGCGGCGTTCGGAAAGCCCTGAAGCTCCTCAAACCGTCATTTTCCTGTGGCCCCGACGGCATTCCTCCCGCAATATTAAAAACCTATGTGGAGCTTCTGATTCCCATACTAACCGCTATGTTTAGTAATTCAATTCAACCTGCTACTTTTCCAGCAGCTTGAAAGTTAGCACGCTTGGTCCCTGTCTTCAAAACTGGTGCCAAAGATAGTGCTAGAAACTATCGGCCTTTTTCGCTTCTGTGTGCGGCGTCTAAGCTTTTTTAGACTGTGTTGCACGATGTTTTAACTTCCAGTGTTAAGGGCATACTAATTTCCGAACAGCACGGGTTTATGTCCGGACGTTCCACAACCACTAACCTCGTTTCTTTCATGCAGCGAGCGTCCGAAACGGTTTATCATAGGAGGCAGCTCGATACTGTGTACTTTGACCTGAGCAAGGCTTTTGATGTGGTCAGTCACCCATTGTTAATTTCTAAACTGTCACTCCTGAACATAGATAATTCGATTCTTGACCTCCTAATTAGTTACTTGCGTGGGCGGATCTGCTACGTAAATGTTAACGGCCAGCAATCCTATCGTTACTGCGTTTCAAGTGGTGTGCCACAGAGGTCTGTTCTAGGCCCTCTTTTGTTTTCTTTATTTGTCAATGATGTTTCAGCTGCTATAAGGCATTCTTCTTTTTTACTTTATGCTGATGACGTCAAGATTTTTTAGGGAAGTTTTGTCTCTTAGCGACTGCGGGCATTTGCAAAGAGACGTGGATGCATTTACACTCTGGTGTAAAGAGAACGAACTGATAGCGAACGCCGCGAAAACCAAAGTGTTGTCATGCACGCGTAAAACAGACTGCCTGCTTTATCACTACTCAGTTCACGATGTTACTTTGCCTCGAATCTCGACGACAACTGACCTTGGCGTGCTCTTTGACAACCAGCTGACTTTTACACCACACGTTCGATTCATCAAACAGCGAGCTCTCCGCCGCTTGGGCATGGTCTGCCAGATGTCTGAAGAATTTCGTAGTCCAAAGTCTTTCCTGAAACTGTACTCCATTGTCTGTCGTCCCGTGCTGGAATATGCCTGGGTTGTCGGGAATGGTACATGCAAATCTAACAGCAGGGCCATTGATAAAGTGCAGAATAAGCTGCTGTCCATACTTAGACATCGCTTCCCTCACGAGTATCACCGTCTTGACACTGGACCACAGTACTTGCAAGTGCTGCCTGAGCTAACGGCTAGGCGCGATACAGCTGACCTCTTATTTCTTTTCAAGCTCATACATGGACAAATTAGCAGTGCGGAACTGCTTTCGGAGCTCCAGCTAACAGTGCCTATTAAAACCACAAGAAAATGTCATTTTTTTCGTACTCTCAGCTCCTGTAACCGACATTGCCCGCTGTTCAGGCTGCAGAGCACGTGTAACTTCTACTCTGCAGGCGTAGATATTTTTAACAGCTCCCTCAATCAGTTCAGTTCAGACACTTCCAGAATTCTCATTCGCTAATATGCTCCCTCTTTTTCTCTTACACATAACTATATGGAATATTTCTTTGCTCCGTCATACTGAATGAATCTTGTTCTAGTTATAGTAACTTCTTTTTACCTGCTTGCCTTACTGTATAGAGAGTATGCTGTTTATATGACTGTTTTGTTGTTTTCCATTTTATGGATTGCTGTTATAAGGTTACACGATTATCTGTAGTGTAGATGTTCTGTTTCATCGGTACGATGTAATTGCCAATTCTGTTGTATCCTGTCAGTTTTGTTTGTGTTCATTGCATGTAGTGTATACGCTATCTACGTTTTGTAGTGGTTTGTACGGTATACTTTGTAATATACATTCTAAAAGTTATTTTTTTTTTACTCTTTTATTTTATACGCTGTCAAAGTGTTCTTACCTTTCACTTTTTGTTTTCCTTTTTTTCACCTGTATCCATCTGTGTACCAGCACCAAGGCCTCACGGCTGTTTCTGGGCACAATAAATATACATGATTGATTGATTATTATTATTATTATTATGATTATTATTATATTACTATAATACTCTGATATTATCCTCAAAAATTGTAGTGCTACTTCAAAAGCGATTAGTACCAGTGACCGTTTATATTAAGGAAAGAAAAGCCATTTTCCGTTTCATGCCAGCCACCTTTTCGCCGTTTTTTTTTCGTTTTGGATGTTGTGGTTCTTTACGAGAGTGTTTTCTCTCGGTGTCTGAATAGTTTTACCAAATGTTCGCCCTGGCTTTTGCCGCTTTCATTTCAAACATCCAACATAATGTAGTGATTAAAGCCGGGACACTTCTTTTCCGAGAAAGAGTAACGGAAGGTGAAGAGAAACTGAGAGAGAGCATTTAGCGCCCTCTATAATGTTTGCATGCAAGTTAAAATTTAAACAATTTCCCATTTAGGCGTTCCATAAAATCTTGCCGTTCTTTCGATGTGCTGTTTTGTCGATGTGCTCTTCTGTCGCGTGTGCTTTTGAGGCTGTGCTCTTTTGTCGTGAGCCGTTTGGTCACGTGCCCTTTCGTTGTATGCTGTTTTGACGACGCCCCGCAATAATAGTCTGGAAAAGGTAAAAAAAGGCGGAATATTAGTTGACCGTGGTTAGTAGTTCCGCCTAACTTCGAAACAGCATTTTTATTGATTAGAACGAAACAGGCATGCTAGCGCCGATACACTGTATCATGCGGTGTCGATATAGAGAGAGAAGTAGAGAGCGAGAGAGAGATAGAATAAACTTTGTTTTAGCGGTCTTAAGCAAGAAAAAAAAAACCCTACCTGGCTCCCAGCTTTGCAAGCGCCGCGTGCAGAAGTTTGTTTCCTGGGGATCTGAGTTTAGGATAAGATCTGCCGCCATGTACTCGGGAGTCCAGCTGCAGATACACATGCCTAAGCGTTGACGTTGCCATAGGATTCCGGCACTGGTCAAGGACCCCTGTGAGGGCAGAAGTTTTCTTATTATAGTTGCCTGCAATGTTTTGCCCGTTCGCCCCAGGCTGTAACGCGCAGGTAAGTTTATTTAGGAAAATTCGAATTCGAAAAAATAAATGACGCCCATTTTAGTCTGTAGACGTACATCACGTCATGTACCTGGCAGATGATATTTTATTCGATGCATGCAACTATGGCAGCGGGAATTCCTTGTGCTCCATAAAGTTGCTTATCTGCTGCTCCTGCCGGCATAAAACCGGAGCGGTGAACATTGAAAGTGTTTGCGATTTCAAGTGCCTTGACCTTCATAATTTTGAACGAAACTGACCGTTGGTTCATCCCCTGCTAATTTATGTGTTTCACACGGGGGCCTTC
The DNA here is from genome assembly GCF_048455015.1 of Haemaphysalis longicornis. Taxonomy (NCBI): domain Eukaryota; kingdom Metazoa; phylum Arthropoda; class Arachnida; order Ixodida; family Ixodidae; genus Haemaphysalis; species Haemaphysalis longicornis. The sequence continues at coordinate 45,790,082 of NW_027526445.1, forward strand.
AAGTTTCGAAAACGTTTGCGCTCATGCAGGGCCGGTGAAGCCTTGCTTAAAAATATGGCTACGTCATTCGCCCACTCAAGTCTCCTGCACGCCCTGTTTGCATGCCGCTCGGTTCCACTCGCTAAGACAAGTGAATTACTTTTGGACGCTTCAAGGTGGTACCTTGTTCGCAGCCCTAACGACTAAAACGAAGTGCTAGCTGCAGGAGCAGAAATATGTGAAACAGCGGGCTAAGGTACGCCCATTGAGGTACCGAGGAATGGTTGCACCAAAACTTACTCAGGTGGTGTTGGTAGATTGTTTTAGATTGGACTGAGTTTGATTCTAGAGAAGTTCGGGTCCTTGGCAATGCTGCTCGCTGCTTCGTTGCCAATTTCCGTGCTAAGCCTAATTTAACGCGCACACTAATATGAAGGCTACTTTTAGCAAAAAAGAACGCGCGTTAGAATAGTGGAAATCCCCAATTTCACAGCACTGCTGTCAACACGGAGTATTCACAATTATAAAACTACGGCGACACAAGTAATACGTTCCGAGTCAGGATTGATTGAGGCGCGGTCGTTAGCTATAAAATATTTCCATAAGCTTGGCTTCGAATCATTCGACCAGCCTTTCATGGTCGAGGGATTCGGGCACTCAAAAACAAAGCCGAAAATGACTCGGTCGTATACTTCAGACCGCATACAGTCGTAAACCCGCCTGTTAGACTTATTTGTTGAACTGCCCAGGCATTTATATATCATTACTTCCTTTTCCCCAACAAACATCCATGAGCCAGAGACTCTTTTAAGTTCAAGGGCAGCATGGACAGCGCATGGCTCGGCACACAAAACGAGGGTCAGGCTCGCTACATCGCTGTCAGAATGAGGACGCTTGTCTTTTCGGTGGAGGATTAAAGGGCGTCGTCTTCAGTTGTAATCACCTCCCCTGAACTCTGCAGACCGCAGCTGGTCCTCGCTGGAGGAATAAGCTTGGAATTAGAGTGGGTGTGTTTCCGTTTGAGCTGTGGAAAATGTCGGTAGTGAAGGTATTATCTGCTTTGCGTATTTCACATTTGAAAAGTAGTACGTGTCAGTTATCGTACTAATACAGACGTTTGTTTTGCTTCTCCATTCTGTTTTGGCAGGAGTTGGGGAGCGTTGCTCCTAGCGGCTTTCCTCCTGCTGCTAGTCTCGCCGGCAGATGGCAGAAGACACGTGAGTGGCTGCCTCAGAAGGGTGCCTCCTCTTATTGTATAAAGATCGTGTGTTTCTCTTTCGCTTTCCTATAGGCACTCGAACCTGCTGTTTCACCTAGCGATTTTTCCCTCATCGCATTCCGCTTATTCTAGGCGCTCCCCGCCAACTTTCGTATCTTTTTATTGCTTCAGGTATACCACTGCACGACTTGCTTAAAACTTGTGTTCAGTGTTCACTCTCATGGCGCAACGTGCTTAATCACTGCACCAGAAAAGAACGCCAAAAAATTTGCTCCGAAAAACATCATAGTAAAAAAATAGCTGGAGAAAAACGCTTGCACTCACGCTTATCTTTCTGGCAGGCGCTACGAATGCTAACGTAAGCCGGCATTCTCAGAAAATGAAGGCGAGGTTGGTCGCCAGCCTCTTTTGAGAGGGATATGGTGGGGACTAATAGGCTAACGTTGTCTACATCATGAGTGACTGTTCATTCAAGCCGCCGAGCTCATTTGCAGACGCATGTGTCTCAAGCCTGATACACCGGACATAGGACGTGTTCAATAGGCTGATTTTAGCTCGGTTTTCACTTCCGCAAGGTATACATCGGGGGAGTTTCGCGGAGCTGTGGCCCTACGAATCGCTACTACATGGCGTCCTTTTCTACTAATAAAAATAGTACTACTTCTTATGCCCATGGCCTGCAAATTAAACCAGCCAAGTTTGTCATTAGTGTTATTGCACCATAATTAGTTTATGTTTATAATTTATGCCTGTCATCTGGAACCTTTGCTAAAAAATGCAAGTAGCGAAGGTTCTTGCATTGTTCAAATAAGGAAATATAGCATCGGTATGTAACTACAGGCCGATTTCAATACTATCTTTTCTAAAGCTTTCGAAAGAATGATCTTCAATCGCCTATATAACTTTCTTGAAAAGAACTCAATGTTACAATATTGCCAGTAGGCTTTTAGAAAACGAAGGTCGACACATCTAGCGTTACTTGAACAAAAAGTATTCATTCTGAAAAGCATTGAAAAACCACAACTCACATTTGGAGTTTTAATTGACTATGGCAAAGGATTCGATAGTATACATCATAAACTACTTCTCGAAAAAATGTGTCACTGAGGAATCCGCGACGTAGCTCTAAAACTTATACTTAGGTGTAAAACTTTTACTTATACTTAGGTCACAGAAGCCAGTTTGTTCAGGTAAATAACCTCTGCTCTAAAATTAGACAACTACACTTAAGTGCACCACAAGGCAGTATTTTAGGGCCACTTCTCTTCGATATCTACATTAATGACATTGTGAACGTTGGCACTGATACAAAACACATAATTTACGCTAACGATGTTACTCTCCTTGCTTCATCTTGCGATGTCACGCAGTTGGTACAAACCGCTAATGAAGTGCTTGAAAAAAATACACAGGTTGTCAGCGGGCAACGGCTTCAGACTTAACATTGACAGAACGAAAGCGATGCTTTTTAAATCCAGAAAGAGAAATATCTTTTTACCGGCTGATATCATGTTAAACAACCCCAAAATTGAACTCTTCATGTCTGCAAAAACGCTAGGTGTTTTTCCAACCAAGAAATGTCTTGAAATACACACAAATTTTCTAGCAGGGCAACTTTCGCGTGTATTTGGGATGGTATATTATGTACGTGATCTTCCGTTTAAAGTCATGTTACTGTTGTACAATTCACTATTTTTAAGTATATTTAACTATTGTTGTCTCGTGTGGAGCACAACTTCTGCAACTAATATTAATCGGTTATTTTAGCTACAGAAAAGAATTATTCGGCTTCTATGTAATGCACCTTGCGATGCTCCTGCGGCCCCTTTATTCAGTAAACTTTGTCTACCTATCATTAAGGACCATCTTAAGTACCGCTTAGCCTACACATATACTCTAGAAAGCAAAAACAATTTTAAGAACATTTCGTTGATAGCTAATCTCCAAATTAATTCAACGCCCTATCTTACTAGACTGTCTGAACATTGGCATGTCCCTCGCCCACGTGCAAACTACACCTTGCAGATTACCGGGTATATCATTTCGAAGTTGTTGAATGGGCTTGTATTTATTGGTTTTATATATTAAGTCGCGTACTACATCTATGCTGTATAACTTGTTGTTCTGAAAGAATATGATGTTTGTGATTAGTTCCTTGTTGTTTTGTTCTGTTTGTTGCATATATTTTCTTTTTAATGACTATTGGCCTCACTTTGTTATGTGCACTGGTTGATGCGCTATCTATTGTACTTTTGAATATATTGTATTTTGGTGGTAGGAGTTTTTTTGACACACAGAAGCTGTGTCTGCGTATTGTGTATTTTGTTTCCACTCCGCTGTTGTTCTGACCCTGCCAAGGATGTACGGCATGGTCAAGTTGCTCAAAGCAACTCTTTGCCATATTTTCCGCTATAACGTGTGTGCATTTATGGAAACAAATAAACAAGCAAACAAACAGCGGGTCGGGTTCACCGCCCATGCCTTTCCTCCCAGGCCAATTAAACCCGTTTCCAATCATGAGTATGCCTCCCATAATTCCCTACACTCCTTTCTTCTTTTGGGTAGGGGCGGACTTGTCGCCGCTTAGTTAATGCAGTCCCCAGAACGTAGGCGGGCGTAACCAGCGTCGTACTTCTTCGAAGATTTCAAAGGTCTCGAAACAGTGTAGTCGATAACTGAAAGTGCGGGTGCATATATAGTCGAGATAACTTTGTTCTGCGGTTGTACTGGCGGTCCTCTATTGCAACTCGGGGACATGTTTCTCCCTCCCTCCCTCCCTCCCTCCCTCCCTCCCTCCCTCCCTCCCTCCCTCTCTTTCTCTCTCTCTGCCCTCCTGGTGACGGGAGCAGCTCATTCGGCGCGGCCTTCAGCGGCGGCAGCACCAGCACCAGCAGCACCACTTCCAGCAGAACATGACGCTGGGCCTGAACCCGGGCTCGTACCACGAGTCAGGGCCCTGGGGACCCTGGACCACCAACAGCTCCTGCTCAAGGACCTGCGGAGGAGGTGTCGCCTACCAGACGCGCGTCTGCGAGGACTTCCGGTGAGCGCCCTTGCAGCTGCAGTCTGCCCGACCCTGCCGGGAACCCTGTTGATCGCCCATTGCAAGGGACGGGGCTCAGTCCTCATCATCATTCGTCCATGTCCTGGAAGCAGCCATTTGCGCAACACAGCTTCGATACACTTCGGGTCTTATCAAGGTTTGAAAGACGAAAACGGTCTGTATCTTTGGATCATGTGCCAAAAGCCAACACCGCTCGCTTCAAGTTCGGCGGATGGGGTTCACGGTGGCCCTGGTGGTCCGCGGTAGAGCACTGGCCTCTATGAGATCTGCCAGGCTGTTTTGTTACCTCGCATGCGAACGCTTCAGAGCTGCTGATACGTCCTCGAAGGGGCTCAGGTAAGAGTGAACATTTGCGTCACGTTTAGTTCCTCGAGCTGCTGTCTCGGTGAGCTCAGGCGCTCCGATGTTTTCATGGCTGTCGAACAAACTAGCGCACAATTATCGGTCAAAGCTTCTAATATCGGTCAAACCTTCCAAATATTGGTCAAAATCGCATCACTCCTCTCTAGCTGCCTGCGTAGAGCGCTTTGAACTGCCACTCTTCTCTCTTTTTATCTCATTTTCCAGGTGCTGCGGTAAAAGCGCGGATAATTAAAAAGGAAACACAAGTCGGCGCCAGTTCCACTTTCTCTCTCTCTCTCTCTCGTCTTTTTTCCCCTTCCAGCCTCTTTCCTGGCTCTTTACGCGTACAGAGGCGATATTGCGCATATCTAACCGAAGCAGTATGTAAGCTCTCACAGCACATGAAACCGACAGAAGTAGGGCGTCCGTCGTTACCTCGACCTCATAAGGTATTGTCAACGCATCTACGTAAATAACCTATAATGCGGGTGAATGCAAGGAACGGCGGCGTAAGGGCGGATAGTGCGTGCGTGATACATCTCATGACTGCATGCAATACCCTGAGGACAGTAGGGTCGCTTGTTGCCCGACTTGGGACGTCGTGTGTTTATTCTGACGTCCTGTGGTAAGCGTCGTAAAGAACGGGCACGCGTACATTTGCTGCGGCGGCCGCGTGGCGCTAACCCGTACATCTCGCCTCGTCGATGCGTCTTCGCCTTGGTTGCCAATGCAGGCGTATACGATGGCAGGTGGTCGACGATGGCGTGTGATTTGCGTGTTCCTGGCGTAGTGCGAACGTGCCGTTGTAATCATCGTTATTAATAAATCGCTTTATTCGAATATTATGGCACTACCCGCCGCGGTTCATTAAGATCAAATCATACCCGGTTTTAATGAAGTGTTCTTTATAACGAAACCGGTTGCCTGTGTAGAGGGTTTCGTTCTCTGGGTGACCGTAAGCATTTCGGTGCACCCTTTTTCTGCGCACTAGTGGTGAAGGCATCACACATTCGCGCAAATTAGTTCCACTGAATTGCTTTCTTCTTGCTCTCTTCTGATCTTCCAGGGCTGACGGAACTCATGGCTGCGTCGGTCCGTCCAAGAGGTACTTTTCCTGCAATGTCGAGGTGAGTGTACATTTACGCGGAAGGTTCCTTTTATGAATTTCGGATGTTTCATATGAATAGCGCAGTGGTGACATATACAATGATCAGTATTCGGTAGTGTACTTAAACTGCTTCACGTGTGACGCCAAGTCACGTGAAGGGGTGGCAGTGCATGGGATCAGTCATTTGCATCCCATGCCGCTTTTGCATGGGTGTAATTGATTTGCAAACGGCTAACTTGTAGAAAAGCTACAATAACGCTGTCCTCTTCCGGTGGAAGGAATTACCCCTGTACTGTATTATACACATGCTCCTTCCGCAGTGCCTTGTCGCTGGCCAGTTTGCTTTATTTCACGCATTAAAGGGACACTGATGGGATTTGTAAACATTGCGGGATTACTACTGAAAATCGTAGTCCGGAGTCCATAGGCCATGTTTCGGCCATTCTGAGTGCGTTTTTTTATTTAGTAGAAAAATCAATTCGAAAATGCTGTCCTCTTCTCTGCATCCTCGCCCATTTTCTGTGGCGTTTTCGTGTGACGTCAGGAGGAGATGGTTTGGCTTGACTGCGCTACTCCACGGCTTGCCGACCTTCCGACAGAGTCAGTCGTCGCAGCATTTATGGTGCAGTGTTTAGCCCGCCGGCCGCCGACGGGTCGTCGCAATTCGTTCGCTCAGTTGAAACTAAGCCGCAACACGTTTGTGAATGGAAGAATGTGCCTTTCTTTACTTTGTTAGTTTGTACACTGTATCAAGCTCCCAGTCCAGGTCGCTCCACACAAACGCTGCACGACGCACATTCGACGCTTCGCTGACTGGTACGCTAGTAGGAAGATGTAAGGCCACTTGGAGGCAGGAGAAGTCCGCGAAGCCAATATAGTTACTAAGCAAATAAAATCAACTGAAACTTTTACCGTACAGCGTAAAACTAGGGAGCAGGAAGCACTTTTTTGCGCTGGGTGAACAAGCACAGTGGTCAGCAGCACGACAACGCATCTGAAAAAGCTTTTACGTCTAAGAAATGCAATTGCTAGAAGGGAGATACTGTGGAAATTTGGAGGACTCTTACTGCACGAGCGCTAAACGACAAATAGTCAGCTAAACTGCTTGTAACGCTAAAACTAAATAAAAAGTGTAAACTGGGTATATATTGTATACCTCATATTTCCCTCAACGGCAGCGTCGGCCTGTGGCCTAGTGCTCTATACGGTATTTAAACACAGAAAATAACAAAGGAGTCCCCTACGATTTAATAATAGAGAGGTTTAGAATATTGTACGCAACTATACGCAAACAGTTAGCAAACGCTATTTCTTTGCGTCATTCTCACTGCGCATGCGCCGTATGTTAAGCCGCTTCTGCGTTTAGCGGACGGATGCTATTTCAGCGAAATAGCTTGCGTACGTGAGGCCGCTTGCGTTTCTAACATGGCGGCAAGTAGCCCGGCAAGCACCCACGATTACGCTTTTCTGTCGACAGTAATTTGCTCCCGATGAACCAAGTTCTTTGTCTCTGTGTTTTTAAATACGTCGAGTGCTTAGCACACTGCCCCTCGCGCAGCTCCGTATCGTCGTGACATCGCTGACTGCCCGAACGAAGCTTTGTAGCCAGGCAAGCGACCGAAGCGGTGTTTGTGTGTGTGTGTTGTGGGCGCGTTCGCGATGATATGGGACGTTGTGTTTCTGCGGGTGGACTGTGCTTCCCATGCTCTGGATTATCTTTCTCGAGCGACGTACGACTCAACCTCGCATCGGGTATGTACAGTGTGCGTGGCTAAAAGCCCTCTCGGCTCTAGCGCCAGAGTGTTCCACCCCGCAAATCGCGCGCGAGGTGAGTGCCGAATTTACGACGGGCAGGAGGAGGCAACTGATCGCCGGTCGATTGCAGTTCAGACTTGCAACGCATGTCGTGACGTTGTGGTCGTTCGAAACGCCTCTCTCGATTGTTTTGAAGTTGAATAAAATGTATGCGTCCAACCCGGGCATTCAGTTCTGGGCGTTCTGTGCAATTGCACGAAAGAAGTTCCGCGGGACTTCAACGGTGTCTTTATGGAACTTACTCAGGTAAGAGGATATTCATGCCGTGCTGTGGCCGTGTTGCGTTCAAAACTAACGGGAAAGCGTTTGTTTAAATTGTTTGGATAGTCGTAAAATCTCCAAGAACACCGGCACTTCGCTCGCAAATCACCCGGCGAGTCATTTCACAAAACATTAAACAGATGGCGCCGTATGCATTAGCGTGCCGCTACGCAAAACTGTTGGGACGCTCTACTAAAACTCCGCTCGCGGTGTTTACGTAGCGGGACGCAAAAATTTAGCGTTTAGCGTACGTAAAGGCAACAAACGCTGTACTAAAACTCTCTAATGCTTCTGGGCCTTCACAGCATATGGCGGGCGCGCATGGCGTAGCTCCATGGCGACGTGGCTTCCCGACCGGCCCGGCAGTTTCTGCGAGAGAGTGTCACGCAGTTTGTAGAGGGCTGAGAGTCCAGCAGCCAGTACCAGATTGGTTGGATTTTCTGGAGCCGTTAATTACTCTAAAGTGATGATTAAATGACAAAGCCTAGCCGGTGGCACGGCTGGTATGTGTATGTCGGTGTGTGTTGTACCACAAGCAGAGTGTGGTCATTGTTGTGTTGTACGTGTGTGTTGAAGACTGGTAATAAAGAAAAAAAAGGCCTGTGGCCGAGTGGTCTGGTGCGCTAGGTATATGATTTTGCAAGTCGCAAGTTCGAATCCCCGACGGTACATGCTTTTTTCTTGTAAGTTGATTTTTTCGTTTTCGGCCGATGTTTTGTATACTGAGATCTCCATTTTTGGGCCGTAGCGTTCACTGCTTCACGAGTGACTTCGCAGAACGCGCGCAGACTGACACTGACGCGCTAGTGAGTTCTCGTTGGCGTGCTGTTGCCATAAGCACCGACTGCTTGCGGGCAGTGGGCACAGGCTAGAATAAGCAGACCCTTGGCCAGGTGCGAACAAGCTTTTTACGATACAGGCATGAGTGAGGCAAGCTCCAAATATGGGGGGAGGGGGGGGGAAAGCGCATGGCATTTGAGTGTGTGCGGTGAAGCGGAGGGCGTTCATCCACTGAGTAGGCCTCGGCTAGTGATTGCTACAATTCCAAGCCATCCTGGTAGGCTTATCTGAGGCATTTTACAGCCGACAACATGACACAGGCGTGGTATGGCGGTTCTTAAAATATCGAGAATGCCCATCCGATAACGTCAGATATCAAGCATGTTGTTTTACAGAACGAAAACCGAGACCTGTTTGAATGCTAACCTTGGACATCGTCCAATCAAGGTGCATCTCCTCCTGTCGTCACAGCCTTTAGTTGGTGCGGCCGCCACAGACCGTCCATGAATGTTTTAATTTTTTTCCGCTTTAGAAAATAATTACCGACTTAGCAACCAGATAAACGAGGAAAAGTGTGGTAATTTGCGCCAGTGTACGCAGTGCAAGCAAAAACGGGAGCTTGAAAAATTCCCTTTCGTGTCCCTTTAAAGATGGCGCTCACGCAGTCTCCTCCCGACCGCTACGCTAGAGTTCACTCTAGCTGTACGCCTCGAGCGCTGCCTGTAGTGGCGCCACTGAAATCCCTCTAGCGGCCCGTTTCGAAAGCAGCCGCGGGAGTCCCCGTCCCGTGCCTCACTGTCGATGCTGCTGTTGCCGCACGTTCACCACTGAGACTTACCGTTTGTGGCCTCTGGAAATCCATGTTTATATGGAGCAGTCTATGTTCGCAAATGGGGTTTGTTTACGAGAGTGTAAATGTTTCTCACGCGATCTTACTGTGGTACATCCAGCCTGAATAAGCGCCAGGTGTGTTTCACAGGCCAGTGTCGTGGAACGGGCGTATGCATGGAGCTTATTGTAGTTACACAGCGGCGATATTTTCTAACAGTGTCTTCGTAACTAATATTTTCTGAGATGTTCATGCTACGGCTATACACTATGATGTAAATCGGTTTTGTGCGCTCACACAATCTAGTGGGGTACTCATACCTGACAGCACGCCAGTTACGGTTGCCAATATCATAGCTCATATATTGATAACCACCATTTCCTAGCCAGTGTGTCTTAATTTCACGAACATTCAACGAAAGTACGATGTATAATGCAGAAATATACTCGGGGATCAGCAAACGACAAAAAGTCCTCTTGTCGTAAGGCGAGCGCCCGTAAGCATTCATTTGCTACATATACCCTCCGCGAGCAGCGCGGAGACGGGCTTAGAATGTAATCCGCGTCCGCGACTAAACGCTTCTCCGAAACATCGTCATATGACACAGGGAGCCTGCAGAATAAAGCACAAACAGAAATCCGAGGGCCTTATCAGATTACAGTCTTCCAACGACACCTTTCATCGCTTCTGAACTGCCTACCCTGTATATTTCCAAAATGCGACCACCGAGTGATCAGCTCTTCGTTGAAGTAAAAGCAAAAAAAAAAAAAAAGTGAACGCGACATTTGTTTGTGTGATCACTACAACGTTCAATGCTTGATTTCGCTCAGGATTTGTACGCAGCATTGCCCTCCCCTCCCACCGCCCATTTCTCGCGAAATAGCAGTGCATTTCGCGTCTAGTTGGTCTGGAGAATCTCACCTGGTTTAAGTTTCGACGAACGTCTTTGGCATATCAGAAGCTGCACTAGGTTTTTTCATTCCAGTTAGAGCTATTCTGTCTCTTCTTGACTTGCACAGCGTTTATTTTTCCGTATTTTCATAACTGCCCTTGGTTCCTGCTATAAGGCGTGAGTGGGCATATACTAATCGAAACACAGCCTTGTAATATAATTAACATTTTTGCATGGTTTATATTCTTATAAGAGGCAGAAGTTATTGTCCGGGATTGGGTAATCACATCCACGAAACATATTTTTCTGCGACGTATATATTCGGCACGAAGCCGAATTCGTTGACCGCGCTGCAAAACGAAACCGACCTCTCGCTGTGCCAGTATCAGGTCTAAACAAGGCGACAGTAGAATTCACTTGTGCCTGACGTTTTCGTTGATTATAATAGTGATATGCTGCTGCCGCCGCCGACTCCCGGAAGAGCGGTGACGAAGCGCGCAGAACCGCGTCCTCGGGTAGCTCTTGTTGGCGTTCCAGTAACTCACGAAGACGCAGCTGCTTTTTAGGTGACCTAAACGTACTCTTTGCTTATAGACGTCACCATAACAAGTTTTATATGGCGCGGAAATGCGAAAAGAAGCGAAACAGAACCAAAACACTGCACGAGACCCTATCAGCCATGCAGCGGAAATCCCGCGGCTTGGAGAAGCGGCGGCAGGCGACGCAGCGATCGCGAAGCTCGAGGCATATAAAATCGAGGTTTGTACGCATGACGAAAGCAGAAAGTGTGGGGAGGTAGTGCGTGTTTCTTAATATGTAACGCGAGAGTGTGACCGAGGAGATATGGAGCCTCGAGGTCAGCGCTAAAGTGTTCTTCTGCGCCTCGTCTGTAATTTAAAATAGGCGCACGCGTTAGTTGGTGCGTGCGAGCCTTCTGCGGCGTTAGCTATGATTCCAGAGGACGACAACGTACATCTGGCTGTGGGGCGTCGGCTGGCACGCGTTTCTCGCGAGTTAATTGCCACTCGAGATGTCAGAATTTCAGGGTAATTGACTCCAGCTGGAACTCGCTGAAGTTGTTGCCTTCATTTTTCTTTCCCTCGCTGTGCGTGTGTCTCGATTACACGTGTATACCGCAGAAGACGTTTTTTTTTCTTGTTTGCGCCGATACGGAAAGGGTAGTTTTCGCTCTGCGTTTGGTGCTTGTTTGGTTGTTGAAATGGAGGAATGATGTAGTACGTGTTGTGTTGAAATTACTTGAGCCTTCCAATGCTCCTAACTCGAGCGTACCCGAGAAATAGGGACTTGTTTTCTGCTAATTATGGGGGATCGACAACTCGCCTTTAGTGTTTGTTACGCTTTTAACGTTGTCTAAATACGTTTCCCATCATTAACTAACGTGTCTCGTTATAACTGATAAAAAAAGGTGAGCCGAGAAACTTCGGTCAATTACTTACAGCGAGTTTCTCACGACGACATTGCAGTGCGCGCAATGCAAAAATAGCCCAAATCTGCCTAAGGAAAAAACCAAGCGTAAGTTCTAAATCAAGTTTCCCGTTTTGCAGGGAACACCGATGAGAATAAAAAAGGCAATGCAACCAGTAAACTCTTAGTTATACCAACACAAAGAAATAAAAAAGAATAACAGAGCACAATTTTATTGGAAAGGGTCGGCACATCGGTGTGCGTGGGGTTGAAAAAAAAAGAATAAAATGTTCAGTTTAAAGGCATTCAAATCCATGGTCACTCACGCAGAACTTCGAAGTATAACAAAGCGAACTTGGCGCAGTTACGTATACGAGGTCCGGCTTGACGAAGTGGTTTTTGTGTGTGGCCCACTCGCGCCTGATGAGGCGAGCACCGGTTTTTAACTTTCAACCCTGGGCCAGAGATGCACCGCCCCCCATTTTTAACTTCAGCTCTTTCTTACTGGCAAAGTACACCCGACGCGTTTCGAAGCACCTGGATGGATCAAAGTAGCAATTGTTCAACATACGCACATCGTGTTTCTTTTCAACTGCATATTGTGAGACACTTTGACGATGCTCCCTCTGGTCTGCAGTATATGTACTTGAGTTCTATCTAACCAGTAAACCGCTAGCGGGGTCCCGTAACACTTCAGGCAGGCAGAGAATTTGTGGGGCCTTATTAAATGAGCCTGAATGATGACTTAATAAGAACAAACAAACAAAAAATGCCCGCCAGTCCACCCTGTGAAGGTGGATGGAAAGCGAAACTTTAAACGACACCCACAACGATTACCCATGCTACGTCACTTGACTTCACACATGTGGCTCCACATACGGTGAAGCCAGGGACAAATGAAATGTACTTAACGACATCCTTTACTGCTTCAAAGGGAATCTTTGCTAAATTTAAAGGGACACTGAAGTGAATTTGTCAAGCTCCCGGTTTTGCTTGCACATCGTAGACTGGCTCAAATTAACACACTTTTCATCGTTTATCCGGTTGATAAGTCGTCAGTTATTTTATAAAGCGGGAAAGAAGAAAAACTACCATGCGCGGTCTGCGGCTGCCGCACCAAATAAAGACTGTGACGTCAGGAGGAGATGGCACCGTGATTGGACGATGTCCAAGGTTAGCATTCAACGAAGTTTCGGTTTCCGTTCTGTAAAACAACATGCTTGACATCCGACGGCATCGTTGGATGGGCATTCTCGATATCTCAGTAATCGCAGTACCGCGCTTCTGCCGTGTTGTCGGCTGTCAAATGCCTAAGATAAACCTCCCAGGAAAGCATGGAATCGTAGAAATCACTAGCCGAGGTATACGCAGTGGATGAAAGCCCTGCGCGTCACTGCAGACGCTCAAATGCCATGCGCTTTTCCCGCATATTCGGAGCTTGCCTCACTCAGGCCTGTGTCGTAAAAAGCGTGTTCGCACCATGCCTAGGGTGCTCTGATTCAGGCCTGTGCCCACTGCCCACCAGAAGTAGGGGCTTGTGGCAACAGCACGCCAACGAGAACTTACTAGCGCGTCATTGTCAGTCTGCGTGCGTTCTGCGAAGTCGCTCGTGGAGCAGTGAACATTGCGGCCCAAAAATGGCGAACTAAGTTTAGAAAACATCGGCCGCAAACGAAAAAATAAACTTACACACAAAAAAAGCATGCACTCTCGGGGATTCGAACTCGCGACTTGCAAAACAATACCCATAGCGCATCAGACCACTCGGCCACGAGCCGTGCCTGCCGAGATTTTATATGTAAGGTATATAATATATAACCAGTTTACACTTTTATTTAGTTTTAGCATTTCAAGTACTGTGTGTGACTGTTACTTGTATAGCGCTCGTGCAGTAGGCGTCCCCCAAACTTCCACAATATCTCACATCTAGCAATTGCATTTCTTAGGCGGAAAAGCGTTCGCACAAGTGCGGTCGTGCTGCTGACCGCTGTGCTTGTTCACCCAACGCAAAAAAGTGCTGCCTGCTCTCTAGTTTTGCGCTGTACGGTAAAAGTTGCAGTTGATTTTATTTCCTTAGTACCTAAATTGACTTCGCTGACTCTTCTCCCGCCTTCAAGTGGCCTTAGATTAGTGGCCTTAGCGTACCAGTCAGCGAGGCGTCGCATGTGCACTTGTGCAGCGCTTGTGTGGAGCGACCCGGACTCGGAGATTGATACAGTGTACAAACTAACAAAGTAAAGAAAGGCACATTCTTCCATTCACAAACGTGTTGTGGTTTAGTTTCAACTGAGCCAGCGAATTGCGACGACCCGTCGGCGGCCGGTGGACTGAACGCTGGGCCGACTGACTCTGTCGGAAGGTCGGGGAGCCGTGCAGTAGCGCAGCCAATTTCCAGCTCATCTCCCCCTGACGTCACACGAAAACGCCACAGAAAATGGGCGAGGGTGCAGAGAGGAGGACAGCATTTTCGAATTGATTTTTCTATTAAATAAATTCGCGTAAACGCGCTCAGAGTGGTCGAAACAATGCCTATGGACTCCGGACTACAATTTGCGCGAGTAATCCCGCAATGTTTACAAATCACTTCAGTGTCCCTTTAAATCGATGTAGGATTCATGAACGGTGGTTGGTTGAGCTGTATTGGTGAAGCACAATGAGTGGAAACTTTTTTATAACATTAGGTGAAGCCAAAACGCGGTGTTAGACGAGGCCACTTCTCCTTAGTCGCTGCCGCTGCCGACGGTGGCGACGAGATCGGCGGGCGCGTTTGTGTGAGTATAGTGCCTATAAGTATATTCTAGGCACTATAGTGTGAGTGTCCTTTTAATTTTATAACTCCTAGCGCATCCGCAAGGCGCGCACGCTGCCACTACACAAACCGTGGGCGGAACGCCCAGCGGCGCGAGAGATCGCGTGACGCTATCACGTGGCATTCAGCGAGAACACAGGGGGTATACCCGCAGATGTGCTCGGTGAGTGCACCGCCTGTCTACTCCGTCTCCGCGTGGGCTCGAAGCTCAATCGTTAAGACAAGAGGCTCTAGCTTCGTTTCTGTATTCTTTCCAGGTTCGATTCCATGGCTGTGCCACTAACGTCTTATATTGGTTCACGGGAGTTTTCTGTTGACACCAACGGACGCGACATAACCCTTGGGGGTAGAGGCAAAAAGCTTCGCTTTAAAAGAAAACAAAACGCATTCCCAGTAAACAAAACAAAAATATTGCCAAGTCGACTACACATCACTATCATCTGTGCGCGCACACACACACCCATAAGAACAGACACAAAAGCACAAGTATTCCACTTGTTTTGCTTCTTGTAAGCGTTGCATAGCTCAAGTGCAGCGCGCCTAATAAATCAGACATCCTTGTCCTGCGATTTTAGCTTCCAGTCTTAAGTTATGTTTCAAATAACCTCCACCTTTAAACGTAGCGCGGCAAACTGACGTGCGCTCATGTGTGAACGGCATGCTAAAAGAGAAGAAGATGCAGCTGTCCCGAGGCTGCAGTTTCACTATTAATAGGACAGTGCTGACGGTAACTGAATGTTCGTTTGGTTTAAAATGCGGCGAAGCTACACGGATTACTTTTTGTGGCTCAGTCCGTTCAGCATTTCAACTGCGAAAAATCGCCCCTTCCCGCGCTGTTTTCCTTGTGCGTGTAGGTACGGTGAGCACGCACCCCCCCGACCCGGTGCTCCATCCCGGATAGTTTTTTTTGAGCGCCAGTTTGTTTCTCCCTTGAAAATTTTCCTGAACTTGGCGATTCGAACAATTTTTGCTCTTTCCCTTATTTCCGAAATTATTTTCGAACAGAAGCGTGCGGTCGCAAGATATACGACTCAATTCCGTGCTCTGAAATTGCTCAGAGTGTAACTTTGGACTAATGTGTCAAAGTTTTCTTTGCTGTGTGTTTTCGGGAGGACGCGGAGTAACCTTAGGTTCGTGCGTATAGAGGCGCATCTGCACTTTCTCCACGTTCTATCGGCATCTTAGAACCATTCGAAAGATTGTTTTTTAAAAGTCCTTGAGGAATTATTCGCTTATGAACAAGCTCAACCCATGGTCATTTTTACGGAGTGTTACACGAGAGCAGAGATTTGTAGGTCTGACCTTCCTATTCAAATGGCAATGGCACAACGAAACCGAAGAGTTCGTTCAAACAAAATAGACCATTTCGAATAGTTCAAACGAACGAGCACATTACTGGGGCCGTACTTGTGTTTCCAGACACCTGGGAAACCCGTCGTTAACAGTTCGCACCTGATAAGTGAAATAACTGTGGGCCTGCTTAGAAGCAGCAATGGAGAGGGGGCCTTCCACCTGTTTTTGACGGCTCGCATTCGCAAAGTCATTCCCTGAAGACTTGAAACACTATGCGTACTTTTCAAATTTGAAAAGCGCGAAATAATCGTGCGCGAAACTTGCACCATGGAAAGGTACATTTCTTTTCTTCTTCCACAGCAGGGGGGGGGGGTGGAGGGGGCAAATTTTTTAAATCAGTCGGTGGCACTACTGTCAAACGGAGTGCGCTACGCGTTGAAGGGCATTTGCACCAAGCCTGCGTACCGTTATGGGCTCTTGTGCGTTTTGCGGTTCTCAGCGTGCGTTTGTTGGTGGTTCGCTGGAAACGTGGGTGCTTGCCTGTGGCATGTATTTGTCGTGCTGTGCGTTTCCAATGCTGAACGAGTCCTGTGAGCCAACATGATTCTTGGAAAGCGTTACGATTGCTTTCCGATCTCGTAACCGTTGCGAAGCCACCGGACCCCTGCCTCACGTGGCCATAGACGACTCCGCCATCGTGCTCAACCTGAACACCGACTTCCAGCCGAGACGGAAACTGTTCGCGACTTTCGCTGCTGCTGCTGCCGCAACCTTTCACGGGGGTGATCCGAAGAAACTTCTGTCTGTTCTAGTGGTTAGAAGGCCCATCGCGCCACGTACAACTCCGACAACAGCTGGAGCGCTGAGAACCGCACTGAACAAACGGAATCGCGAGAGGCATTCGGATGCCCCAAGCGACGGCGATGCGGAGATTCGCAGAAACGAACAGCCGATGCGAAAGAAGGCGAAAAACGTCTTGCAGGCGTCTTCGCTGTTTGACGGCCGTGCCTCGCTCGCCGAACCCGAACCGGTGCAGCAGACGACAGTCGTCGACGCCAAGTAAGCAGTTCACCGACATCTCCGTGCCCACGCACTTTGTTTCCTGCCTCCCCGATCGCTTCCAGATCACGATGGCCATGGAAGTCCAGAAGCTAGCCATACCGTCGCTCCTAATGCATCGCGGCAACCTGATCAAATCGCACACAGGCTCTGGTAAGACGTTGGCCTACGCACTTCCCACACTGCACCGCCTGCAGGAGATCAGGCCCAAGCTGACAAGAACGGACGGCGTGCGTGCCGTGGTCATCGTGCCGGCCAGAGAGTTGGCGCTGTAGACCTACGAGTGGTTCGAGAAGCTGAGCAAGGCTTGCCCGTGGGTCGTTCCGGGCGTCCTGATGGGAGGGGAGAACAAGAAGTCCGAGAAGGCGTGGCTTTGCAAGGGGCTCGCGATCGTCGTCGGAACTCCCGGAAGACTGACGGACCACTTGGAGCCATCCATAGCCCTCTGAAATAACAGCTTTGTTAGTCAGCGGCATGTTCTGTATTCTCTTGTCTGATGCATTCGTCAAAGTTGGCTCTGCTCTTCATCCAATTATGTGCAGAATTTCACAGTAATTTATCCAATTCAGAGCCATTGTACAATGTGTGCCTGTATATAGGTCATAATGCTAGGGTTTAAGGCAGGACATTCCCCCCCTCCTTGGTAGTCAACGCTACTTGGCAACTTGACACAGTCTACAGCATTGGAAGCTGTGCTTTTGGTATCTGCACAGATACTCGGGTGGCGGCTTTGTGCTACCATGCCTTAGGAGTTTTTGCAAAGCTTGGATTTTTGGCCCCTTGAAAGGTATTTTTGTAATTTCATAAATGCTCTCGACTTCTGCGCATAGTTGCTTGCAGCTTGCGTGCAGAGCTGAGAGACAAAAGCTGAGTGTGACAACAGCTCGGAATAAACTGGAGCAGCATCGGGGAATTTTTTGTTTCTTCTTTTTCTTTTTTCCGCCTGAAGCCATAGTAGCTGTAATTGATTTCCCACAAGGCTACCTTCCCCAATCGGCCGTGTGCATCTGTTTACTGCCCCACCAGTGGTGATCGTAAACAACCCACGCGGCGAGCTAAACTACAAACAGTGGTATAGCCTCCAGTAATGGGTACCATATTTGACCACATTGTGCCTGAATGTTCGCCCATTCATGGCAGGTGCATTTGTATGGGCACAAGCTGCAAACTTTGCCTCTGCACTAAGAGCTGAAGCAAATGCTTGAAGTCGTACGAACCGTCTACTAGATCAATCTGCACGGACTATTTTAGTCCCTGCCTGCCATAGTGCACAAGAGTGTTTAGGTATAAGGACCTGTGCGTTAGTACTGCATTGCCTGGCGAGTTCCTCTTCATTGTTGTAATATTTATATAAGTGGTGTTTCAAAGAAGGTCGCGTATTTGCCGATGTCTTTGAAACAGGAGTGCCCGGACTACACGAAGGACTTCAGGGAAGAGCAGTGCGCCAGGTTCAACAGCATTGCTTTCGAGGGGCGCTACTACAGCTGGGTGCCATACTACAAAGGTGACACCTTTGATGTTCCCTTCTAACTTGTGGTGCACTGTGTTTCGTGGGCTTTAAACGATCATCGAGAGTTTGGGGCTCACACAGTAGACTGGAGATGTATGTACATAGTGCAGTCGCTCGGTGGAAGTGGGTAAATAGTTTCTTCAGTTTGCGAGAACTGTGCTATTTCATCCAGTTGTTGCAATATTCACGAAATGATGTATTACTGCTGCTACTTTGATTTCCATGTTTATGTAAATGCTGCATCTTTAATACAGAACCATTCATTAGTATGCAGTTTCGAGATCTAAGGTTCAGTGCGCAAATGCCGTGGAAAAATATGGATTCTACTCAATGTGCACCTTCCATGTAATTGAGTTCAAACTATATATCCGTGTGCATGGTGTAACGGGCTTTATCCATGGTAATTTGATATGCAGAGTGGGTGCAACAGATGGGAATTTCACATGCTGCATTGGCCTGTAGCTGTTTGATGCAGCTTAAAAAGGTTGAAAGTTGATGTTCGAACTTGACAGTGCCACAGTAAGCAATGAGTCGGAGGCTGGCAGGAGTTTTGATGCGGAAATGCCGAAACTGCATGCAGTACAAAAGAAAAAAAGGAAAAGAGGAAGAGATCCGTATTTTTGCCTAAAGCCACGAAAGCTGGGCGAGAAGTAAATACTTGTAGTAAAAAAGACACCAACAAAAAAACTCTGGTTGCACCATATTCGATTCGGCGAGACAATATTTTACAGGCGTGTGTTCCCTTTTGTTGATAGCTTTGCGTCAGTAGACGGGGTCGGTCTTAATAATTTGTGCTCAACTTAACTGGCATGGCAATTTAGTGATCTTTCTTTCATTTCATGCAAATTTTATATGTCCACCTACTTTGCATACATTCATGTTTTCTCACTTTCCTGGTTCCGCACGAGCAATGTTATACAAGCACGTCGAAGTTGCGGCAACTATAGACACCTTGCTTCCGAGGGGTATATTTATTTATTTCATTTATTTATTTATTTACTTATTTATTTATTTATATTTTGTACCCCTCAGGACCAAAGGCATCACAGAGGGGGAGTGGGTTACAAAGCAAAAAAAATAATACAGTACAGTGAGTATCATAACAACAAAAACATTAGATTGTTCCTGAATATACAATATTAGCTAAATTCTCGCGAAAATTCAGGTTATCATTAATATTAACAATGTCACCGGGAAAGTGGTTCCATTCGCGGGATGTACCAGGGAGAAATGAATGAGAGTAGATTTTTGTGTTGCACGATTTGAGACCAACTTTGTGAGAGTGATCAATGCGATGTGAACCCCGCACGGGGCACCTTGAGTAATCTTGGTGACGGTGAGCAGCGACACCACGGACCCCGAGCTCCCACACATAAGCCGTGTCCAACCGTGGCGAGGTGTTGAAAGGTGAAGGGTAGAAGCCGTAAACGGTGGCCGTCGGAGCCTTGGTCAAGCTCCGGCCGATGGGCTCCCTGCCTGTCTACCAGGCAGGGAGCTCCGGGACCTCTTTGACTACCAGGGTAAGGTCAGAGAAGAAAGTACAACAATCTCCCTGCTTTTATACTATGCCCTATGGTATTTACAAACCCCCCCCCCCCCATACGTGATCGGTCCCTGAAAAGGGGCCTCACCGAAGTATCTTTTCCCCCATTGCCATCTTTGACATTTCCTGAACCGGATAACTTTTCTCGATTTCTTGTCATGGAATCCCTCAATCCAACCCAACCTCTAGCATCTCAGTCAGTCTTCTTGATCGCCAAGTATCTTGAAGCCGTAATAGGAAAATCGTATAAGTGCAAAAAACAAAGGTCTGGTGAACTCCTCATCGAAATACATGACAATCAGCAGTCTGCAAAGCTTCTAGCTCAGACTACACTGGCTGATCTCGACATCAGGGTCACACCCCATCGGAGCCTCAACAGCTCGCAGGGTGTGATATCCGAAACAGATCTCCTGAACGAAACGGATGCGGATCTCCTTGCCGGCGTGAAGGATCAGGGCGTCACTGCCGTGAGACACATCACTATCCGCAGAGACGACAAGGAGATTCCCACTAAGGACATTATCTTGACTTTTGACCGCGCAGTTCTTCCACAACACATACATGCAGGTTTTATCCGTTGCTCCATCCGTCCGTACATCCCGAACCCGCGGCGCTCTTTTAAGTGCCAGCGGTTCGGGCATGGCACAAACTCTTGCCGTGGCCGAACGACGTATGCGAAATGCGCGGCGCATGATCATCCAAGCGACAATTGTCCATCCGATACCCTGTCTTGTGTGAACTGCGGCGGGCCGCATGCAGCGTACTCCCGCAAGTGTGAAAAGTTCCAACTTGAAAAAAAGATAATCAACATCAAGGTAACCGAGAACATCACCTTCCCAGAGGCGCGAAAGAGGTTCGCCTCTTTCCCACTGGGGAGGTACGCTGACGCGGCTCGCCAGTGGGCGGAGCGGCGTCTGGTGTTCAGAGGGACCCAGTTCAGCGAGTCTGACCTGGTCCCGCCCCCGCCCCCCGCTGGGTTGCTTCACGCAGCCCAACCCGGCACCACGCCGCTTGCTGAGGCAGCAGCGGTTGTGGTGCAAAACACTTCTGTTGGGACAGGTGCCGCTCCCGCCTCCGCCCCCCCCCCCCGTCCTCCAGTGCGTTGGAGGGTACCGAGGTGATGGACACCACGGGTCCTGCATTGGCTCCCACCGCCACCGCACCGCCCGTGCCTCTTTTCGCGTCTCCAACGCCCGCGGCGGTGGCGGCTCAAACGAAGGGCTCCAGAAGGGGGGCCAAGTCCGTGGGGCCCGGTCCGTCGGGCACCCCTCGGACATCCGACGACGAGATGCATGTCGGGCCGTTCCTGCCTGCAACGCAGCGGAAGGAGCGGCCTCCGACGGCCAAGCCAGTAGAAAGGCCTAAAAAGCCCAATCCAAGAGTAACAGCCCCGAAAGACGACACATGAACACACAAGAACACACGCACTCTAGTCATTCTTAAATTTAAATAATGGGAACAGAAAACATCATCCAATGGAACTGCAGAGGCCTCCTTAAAAATCTTGACGATGTGTATGAGATTCTGCATGCCAGTCAGCCAAGTATCATGTGCCTCCAGGAAACCCACCTTAGTTGTAAACAAACAAATTTCTTAAATAGGTACATGGTATTCAGAAAGGACAGGGTTGGCTGCACCCACTCTTCAGGTGTGACCATTATCGCCCGGAAATCATTAGCATGCCACACTCTCTCTTTAAACACTGTCCTCGAGGCTGTAGCGATCCGTACAATAATATTTAATAGGTTGATAACGGTATGCTCCATTTACATCTCTCCTGATTTTGCACTTCTGAGCTCTGATTTCGAGGCACTGGTTGACCAGCTGCCCGAACCATACATACTAACAGGCGACCTTAATGCGCACAACTCCCTTTGGGGCTCCTCCAGAAAGGATGCCCGAGGTCGCCTGATAGAGAAGTTTCTAACATCCTCCGGAGCATGCCTTTTCGATAAAAAACACCCTACATACCATAACTTAGGACACAATACATACTCGCATCTTGACTTGGCTATTGGTTCCGCACTTCTCTTTCCATGTCTTGAGTGGAGTGTGGGCACAGATCCATATGGCTGGGACCACTTCCCCACTTCATTAACGTATATAGGTATAGGCCCGAGCAGTCCATCTTCCCATAAAAGGTTTAATGAATCAAAAGGAAACTGGAGCACATTCACACAAACATCTCAACTACACCACACATCCATAAAACACCTACACTTGGAGGAAGCCGCCCAACTCATCACGGCACACATCCTCGACGCCACCGAAAAGTCCATTCCCCAGGCCTCCAGTGGGTCCCGCAGCCCAAGGAGGCCCTGGTGGAACGAGGACTGCAGGCGGGCGCGAGAGGCCCAGAACAAGGCGTGGGGTGTCCTTCGTCGGTACCCCACGTCAGATAACCTAATTTCTTTCAAAAGGGCAAAGGCTTTTGGGAAGCCAGTGCGCCGTGAGGCGAAAAGGGAGAGTTGGCGCACCTTCCTCACTTCCATCAACTCATACACTGACACACACAAAGTCTGGACACACATACGTAAGCTCAAAGGACAACAGACACACAGCCTGCCCCTGGTTAGTACAACAGGGGACACACTGGAAGACCAGGCTAACACACTTGCACAACACTTCGAACACGTGTCCAGTTCAGCACACTACACACTTTCATGAAACACAAAACATCTGTAGAAAAGAAGTTCCTGCGTGATAACAACAAATCACAGACTTCTTACAACTCCCTGTTTTCACTACATGAGCTGAGGGCTTCTTACCCTTCTTACAATTGTCCTTTTTCAATTCATGAGCTAAAGTTTGCTCTGAGCACATGTAAGCCTTCAGCTCCAGGTGCAGACAAAATCACATACACCATGATACAACACCTACACCCAGACACTATTGAAACACTCCTACATCTATACAACAAAATATGGCTTTCGGGGCACATTCCTCGCTCTTGGATGGAGGCCATAGTAGTGGCTTTCCTGAAGGAAGGGAGGGACCCTTCCTCTCCCGCTAGCTATCGGCCCATCGCCCTTACAAGCTGCCTGTGCAAGCTCCTCGAGAAGATGATAAACAGGAGACTTGTGTACTTTCTTGAGTACAACGGCCTTCTCGAGGGCTGCCAGGCAGGCTTCAGTGCGGGGCGATCTACAAACGACCAACTTGTCGCCCTTGAATCATACATAAAGGACGCTTTCATTCACAGTTTTGCACAACGGTGTTTTTTTACCTTGAGAAGTCATATGACACCGTCGGCGCTATGGGATCCTCAGTGACCTGAATTCATTTGGTGTCTCAGGGAACATGATGAACATTCTTGTTAGTTATTTGTCCGAAAGAACTTTTCGTGTGAGAGTTGGTAGCGCACTCTCAAGGGTTCATGTACAAGAAAACGGCGTTCCGCAAGGTGGAGTTTTAAGCTGCACTCTTTTCATAGTTAAAATGAAGTCCCTTGGGAAGGCATTGCCACGTACAATTTCTTATTCCATGTATGTAGACGACGTCCAGGTATCTTTTAAATCATGCAATATGTCCATCTGTGAGCGTCAAGTCCAGCTCGCTGTCAAAAAACTTGCCAGCTGGGCAGACAAGAATGGGTTTCAACTTAATCCAGAAAAAAGCACCTGTGTTGTCTTCTCCAGGAAGCGTGGGATCTATCCGGACCCAGACATTACACTTAAAAACGTTTCGCTTCCTGTGAGGAAGGAACACAAGTTTTTAGGAGTGGTGTTGGATGAAAAACTTACATTCATCCCCCACATTAAGCAATTGAAACATAAATGTCTAAAGGCTCTCAACATTCTTAAAATCTTGTCGCACCAGTCCTATGGAACGGACAAGCAACTCCTCTTACGTATTTTTACAAGCCTAGTGGCGTCCCGATTGGACTATGAAAGCGTCATTTATGGGTCTGCAACAAAAACGGCACTGAAAATGCTCGACCCAGTGCTGCATCTGGGTCTTCGCCTTGAATGTGGTGCTTTTCGCAATAGGCCAGTCGAGAGCCTCTACGCCGAGTGTGATAAATGGTCCCTATATCACCAGAGGATCTACATGGATTTGTTGTATGCCTCAAAAATCATGGCCCTGACTAACCACCCTTTTAATTCCACCATTAATAACACATCCTCACAACAACTGTTCTTACATCGTCCATCCAACTCTCTGCCTTTTTCACTTAGGGTAAGAGGGGAAACCTCTGAGCATGAGGTACCCTTTTTAGACATTCACAAGACACCCATCACTGATTTTATACCACCATGGAATCTGCGCCCTGTGCTCTGTGATCTGTCTTTTACGCATCTTGATAAGATCAGGGCACGAAGAATTGCGATTCAGCAGCATTTCATGTATCTGCAGGATAAATGCAGGGCTGCAGAGTTTTTCAGTGATGCTTTCAAAACGTTCACTGCGGTGTCTTGTGCTGCTCATGGACCCAATTTTGAAGGAGGTAGAACCATGAATGCAAAGACAAGTATTTTTTCGGCAGAAGCATATGGCATCTTTCTGGCCGTAAATCACATAGTTGAACATAATATTCCTATATCCATCATCTATACAGATTCGCTGAGCGTCGTCCGTGCATTAACATCCGGAAAGTCATCGAAAAACCATGTGGTTAACCTTGTCTTCCAATCAATTATGCTGGCGTATTCTTCAAACCTTGAGGTAACTGTGTTGGGTTCCAGACCACTCTGGCATCGGCGCAAATGAACTGACGGATGAAATGGCCGCCAATGCTGCACTCCGAAACACAGTAAACATAACAACACTACCTTACACAGACGTCAAGCCACACATAAGACAGCAACTCCGTAAAACTTGGCAAGCAGACTGGAGCGAACAGACAGACAACAAACTACACGTCATAAAACCACACTTGGGACAATACACTACTGACTCACACAACAGGCACATTGAAGTTACCTTAGCTAGATTACGGATAGGCCATACACATGTAACGCACTCGCACCTACTCACGGGATCTCCAAGACCCCTGTGTAGCAGGTGTGGAGAGGGCATATCCGTAGTCCAAATACTCATACAATGCAAGGCACTTGACACAACACGACGCAAACACTTCAGAGAACTCTACAGACCACATATTTCCCTACACCCATCGTTGTTTCTGGGTGACGATGCCATGGTTTCTGTGAAACGCGTGTTTAAATATTTGTCAGATGTGAAGTTTTTAAACCTCATTTCCTATCATGCATAATCAAATCTGGCCCTATACACCAGCCATCACCATTGTCTTTATTGATCTTACTAGGTCCGGTTTACACATTTTATACCTACCTTTTGTGGTAATAACTTCTTTTCATTAAATAACTTCTTTGGCGCTCTTTGCCCTTGTCGGCCTTGCGCCATTAAACACCAACCATCATCATCATCAATGTGATGGGAAGTGTACTGAGGTGGTGGAATTAATTTACAGAGTTCCGGGTGGTGATGCAATTTATGGAGCAGGTTTAGACGAAAAGCTTTCGACGAGAAGGCAACTTAGTAGGCCAAATGTATTTCTCTTTGCTGTTATGCTTGCACCTCGGTTATATTTGGAGAGAATGAAGCGAATTGCATTGTTCTGTACATGTTCAAGTGCAATTGTTAGCATTTTGTGAGTGGTATCCCATATCAGCGCGCCGTACTGTAATTTTGAACGTACTAGTGTTGTAAAAAGCAACAGGTTAAGTTCGGACGGGGCGGTAAAAAAGTTTCGTCTTGTATATCTAAGCCACGACCAACTATACTTCGGACCTGCCCAGCCAGCGCGGCCTCAGCACCGCCGTCGCAGGGATAATTTTCGCCGCTGCTAGTGGAGTGGCGCTACTTACGCCCTGGCGTTCCTCGCCACCGCGGCCGCAGCACGCGTGGGCGCAGCCGTGCAGAACACGCTATTGCAGACGCGGCGTGGAGCGTAAGTTGCGTCTGCTGTTTGTAAAGCACGAAATTTCAGACCTAAAAAATACAGCTTATTGAGTTCTCTGAAGCGAGTTTTTCTTTAGAAGGAGCACGATGGTATACACGAATATCTGAAGAAGGTAAGGTGAGAAATGTTTCCTTTTACGAGTTCCCCGTCACCGAAGTTTGAGACAAATGGATAAAGACAATCTCAAGAACAGATGATAACAACCTTCGTTTTATGTTTATTTTTTCCCTTCACGATTGTGCTTGATTTTTCTAATTATGCGCTTTATCGCTAAACCGATCACGACAAATTGAAGCTCGCATGCTTCCCTGCGCATAGTTATCGCATTTTAATATGGTCGAGTGGTGTTATATAGCAACGAGCACCGGTGCGCTGTCTTCACATCTGAGCGCGCAGCTTTCATGTTCCCACTGAATGTATTCGTGTGTTTTTAGGTTATCCAGTTCCAAGCATCAAGGCCAGCACACTGTGCGTCATTGCGGGCTTTCGTAAGAGAACCGTCGAGGAACACATTAAGTGCTCACTCTGCGTGGAGCGGTTTAAGGCGCCTCGCTCATCTGGACCTGCCACTCCGGTGATCTTCAATTTGAACGGGGTAGGCTATTTTAAAGGAGCCATGAAGAGAAAACGAAAGTTTGTTTTATTCGAAAGATTAGGTGTTTCGTAGTACCCCAAGCGCTTTCCCGGAAGCAAATGATGCTTTATTCACTGAGAAATAGGGCAATTTAAGCCAAAATTTTAAATCTCTTGCTAAAATTGAACATTCCGTGACGTGTACAATGGCGTCATAGAGCCGGTCCATGAAACAGATACTTAGTATGTCGACTCCATATAGCACCCACACGCGGGAGTCGATCGAGACGGCGGCCATTTTAAAAATACTAGTAAAACCTAGTGCACCAGCAGCCCTAGTCATGGAATCGCCTGATCCGGAGACCAAAACTCTCGCCGAGGAGCTCGGGCTTGTAGTTAACAACCTCACACCACAAAAACGCTCAATGCTTCTAAGTGCACGAGCGGCAAGAGTTGTGGGATACGCGGTGGACGGGAAAGCGACCATTCCGCGATAGCCACAACAGACGAACGCCCAGCCGTCGGCACCGCTGCCTCGTCAGCCCCGTCGCGACGGACGAATATAGACTGGTACGTATGTGCCGTATTTTGATTACGGTTAATAATAGTTCAATTTCAGTAGCAGTATCACTTATGCCAGTTGGCCGGTGTCGTGTATGGAAAGCCGTTCGTGCGAGCTCTCTGCTTCGACCAGAAAGATACGAGCGTCAATGCGCGGTGTTTACGGCATTTTTTCCCCCAAGGTCAGAGCGATTTGACGAAGTCGGCGACAAGCGCCAGCATGTCCCAGGAGTGAGCTAACGTAAGGGTCCCTGCCGTAACTAAACAAACTGAAGTTTTCAGTGGTTGTAAACTGGACACGAGCTCGTAACGACAGCAGCAAGCCAACACCATTCGAAACTTACGCGACGACTGGCACTATCTCGTCGCTTCTTGCTGTTCCTTACTCCCCTCGTTTCTATTTTTACCTTTGCTGGTTGGCGATATGACGGCCAACCTCCTGTGAAGGGATTACGATACGAAGCAAGGTCGCGGCTGTGCGTGCTGGAACGGTTCGTTGGCCCCGAAGAGCCTCGAACCCGAAAATTCGTCTGCGCGACGTCGAGATGTCGAGCTCGGCCGCCGCTAGTTTCGTACGCATTGGCGCACACGCTTGCGAGTTCGTTCGGACCTTCAAGCGTTTACTCCACCGTTCTTTGTCATAAAAAGAATGTGCAGTGTGTTTCACGGGCACTTAGCTCGCTATGCAAGCTGTAAGCCCTGCCTAACATGCGTTTGCTTTTGCCGGCCTCCGCCAATCGCAGAGCATTCCCAAGTGACATCACAGGTTCTCTTGCGGAAAATGAGCTGGTGGGTCGCATGGTCATTTCCTTTTTTCCTAATTATGTAGCTTATTTGAGCGAAGTTTGCGTTAGAAGTGGTGTCGTTATGGTTCTAACGAGGCAATCTTTCGAATGAACCAAACTTGTGTTTTCTCTTCATGGCTCCTTTAACCGAGGCTTCAGTTCCTGGAATTCGTCTGTGCAGTGGAAACAGCGGCCCAAGCATTCGCAGAACTTGCGATATCCTACAAAAACACCGATGACACTGTTTGTGAGGAGTATGCTACCAGCTGCACTGGAAAACAAGCTTTTCAGCCACGACGGCTCAACGGATAGTCATACGAGGGCAGTGGTTGTTGAGCTCGGGCTGGAGAAGTTCAGCTGACCTTTTTTCACAAATTTGGTTGATGAGAAAACGGCCAAGAGTGGCAACTTACGCCGCCCACCGGCGCCTAGCAATGGAGTGAGAGCGCGCTGCGCCAACCCGCAGCTGTTTGGGAGAGAGTGTTCGCTATCGGAGGGAGGAGAGGAGGAGAGGCGCAGCTGTGCGGACAACGCCGGACGGACAGACGCAGGAAGGACAGAGGGGCGAGCATGAGATGCCTAAAAATACCACAGTGAAAAGATTGTGCAATACTATAGCGTTCATTAATGTTCTGAAAACCGGACTTCAGTGTGGCATTGTGTGCCTAAACCGTGGCATTGTGTATGTAAATAAAATTAGCATGTAAATAAGCTGAAAACGACATCGTTGTTGAGTTAGTAGTGTACCAGGTCATTGTAGCACTTTACATGCACTCGCAATAAAGAATTTACAATTTATTCGCAAAGAAAGGGCCAAATGATCGTCGCTAATTAGTGCGTGTAAGACCGTAACTAGCATCTTAGGTGCATGACTTTTTGCATTTTGTTTTCCGAGCATAGAAAATTCCTCCGCATCCTTATAGCAAGAAAAAACCGCTACACTTCATCAGAAATTTCAACAGGAAGCTTCAATTTTGTTCTATTTACTATAACAAAAGGAGTTTCTGGGAAGGTTTTATGACATAAGTTTGGTTTATGCTGTGAACTTCCCAATGCACATAAAATTCGGGAATAACCTCCGCCTGCGAGTATAAACCTGTACACTTTGGTTACCTAGCCAGTTTCGTTGTCAGTACGTGAGATAATGTTATTTCTTTTCGGTATCACTTCATATCAGACCACGAAACAAAATACGTCCCGTGCACCGTAACGCATCTCACAACGGGAAAGCGAGTCAAGAGGCCCCGCCCCGCCTTAACACGCCGAATAAGAGAAAAAACATTCATTCAGGGATGGTCACCGTAAAACTGCTACTTATTCATTCGGAATTACCGATACCAATTAACTGAAGTGTGATTAAACACGAATTGTGGCATCAGACGGCTGCTACTAGCGCTTGAGCACGCAATGCCAGCGTAGCCGCCGCTCGCCGCAACAGTGCGTAAAAGCGCCCCTAGCGGCCGGGCGCAAAACGAGAATCGGCGCAAGCGCTCCCATAGAGCGCCGCTGGCTGGGCAGGTCGGAAGTAAAGTTGGTCGTGATCTAAGCATATGGTTAGCATTGTTAATAACGTATTCGATGTGAAGGGCCCAGCAAAAGTTTGATGTAATGTGAACGCCAAGGTACTTATAGTAGACAACAAATTCTAAAGCGGAATTATTAAAGGGGCCCTGAAAGGCGTTTTGAGCACACTAAATGAACTAGCGCAATCGTTAGATTGGGTCGTCAACGTCATCTGTGCCAAGTATTACTCTTTTACGCGCAGCGGAAAGCTCACACTGTTGTTGCAAAGTTTGTCGCTTTTTTCTCACCCTTTCCTTCGTGTTTTTGGACGCCGCCATCTTCACATGTCTACCTCATCGATTCCCAGATGTTCGTCATGAGCTAGACATCCTGCTATTGGTTGCTTTTTCACGCACTTCAGGCAAAGAGATGAGTCGTCTGCTCAGCGTCGGCTCGCCGGCTGATCTGCCGGCGGAGTGCCGGAGTGCTTGGACATTTTACGACAAACGAAACAAGTGTAAACAAACGTTTAACCGTTTGTATTAAATGCAGCACGGCCATAACACGTCATGGATATTATCTTACCTGAGTACGTTCCATAAATAAAGCGTTGAAGCACCGTGGCACTTCTTTCGTGCAATCGCAGAGAACGCCCTGAGCCGAATGCCCGGGTTTGGCGCATTCATTTTATTGTACTTCAAAACAATCCAGAGATGGGTTTCGAACAAACACAACGTCACAACATGCGTTGCAAGTCTGAACCGCGATTGAAAGACGATGGGTTGCCTCCTCCTGCCCGTCGTAAATTCGGCACTCACCTCGCGCGCGGTTTGCGGGGACGAACAGCAAGTCACTTAACTACGGCGCACAAGCCGAGATGGCTTTTAGCCACGCACACTGCACATACCCCATGCGAAGTTGAGTCGTACGTCGCTCGAGAAAGATAATCCAGACCATGGGAAGCACTATAAACCCGCAGAAGCACAACGTCGCATTGCATCACGAAACGAAGACGTCCACAACACACACACACCATCGCCTCCTGTAATGTCAAATGCATCTCGCGCTTCCCAATGGGAGTGGGTGGTACGCCTGCAGTGCCCACATGTCGCGAGGTGGGGCCCCGAGCTGTACCGGGAACACGCAACCGTAACTGAGTTTTACAGTGGTTTGTGCCTTGTTGCCAAGGCAACCGATGTTAGAGATTCTCAAAGAAGTGGCGCTCGCTCCAGCGCTAGAAAGCTCAGAGGCGCGATGGAGCATGTTTTGCCAACGTTTCCGCTCTCCACCACGCGTCGCCCCAAGCTTAACTGGTCACAGGATTGAAGGGTTTTGTGCACGGGTTCTGTATCGGTTTAAAATGTCTTTTTCCCATGCCGCCGGCAGGAATTACGACCGCCGCAAAATAAGACTTGGCACCAGCGGGGCCACATCTGATACGGCACTTTTTAAATGCAGAGCATTTCTTAGCCTCGCCTCTTCCTGCGTCGGACGGCGTCCACAGCTCCGCGTCCGCAGCAGGTGCGCCTCTCCTTCTTCCCTCCTCTCTCTGAACAGCAGCTGGCGCGCGCATGCGTAGAAGCCAGCCCATTCGCTCTGTCGCGGTCTCGGCGTAACAGGTGCGTGATAGCAGCGCGGTGGGGCGTGGAGGGCGCGCGCTGCTTGCGCATGCGCGCTCTCCCCCCTCGTATTGCTCTCCCTCTACTGCGCGCGCTGCAAATATAAAGCGGCTAGCGGTCGCTGATGCTTCAGTCACTGCGTTGCTCCTTCCTTCCCTGGTTGACGCTAGCTCCCACGTTTACTCGTGTCTGCTACTACAGCATCACGGAAGAAGCGATGGAAGCAACACTGCCTTCAACCAGTACTGAGGCCCGAGCCAACATCAGCGTCCCAACACCAACGCAACTACGACCCAACTACCCACCCTAACGCGACTTTACGCGGCGTTAACGACCCCAAATGCTCTGCATTTACTCGTGTTCCCCTCGCGGGAAGGCGCGGGAATTTTGGATAAACAGTGTCGGTGCATCAAAGAGAACAAGCGCACGATCTCCCTCGTACGGCTGCGAGTTCGCCGCCGATAAAAAGTCACGTGCCGCCGATAGCAACTGCACCAGCGAACATCGCGAAAGGGCAAGGCCAGGCCGCCGCACACATGCGGCCAGATTTTTCTTTCGCTTTTCCAGCCTTGAGCGGAGTGCGGGATTCATGGTGCCAATAAAGCTTGCTCGTAGGAGACGGCAGTCGGAGGAGCGTAATAGCGGAAGTACGTCACCGCTGAGGAGCGCAACATCATGGGAGGCAAGGCTCGCACGCCCTCAATAGCGGATAGATTGATTGATTGATTGTAGGGTTTAACGCGCCGACGCAGCGCAGGCGATGAGGCGCGCCGTAGTGGAGGGCTCCGGATTAATTTTGACCACCTGGGGATCTTTAACGTGCGCCGAAATCTCGTACACACGGGCGTTTTTGCTTTTCGCCTCCATCGAAAAGCGGCCGCCGCGGCCGGGAATCGAACCCGCGACCTTGTGCTCAGCAGCGCAACGCCTTAGCCACTGAGCCACCGCGGCGGGTAGCGGATAGAAGTCGAAAGTAGGAGGAAACGCGGAGCGACGATAATGCGCGGTTTTTGATTTACGATTTCTCAGCTAATACTCATCGCTTTAACAAAATTCTTGCGCGAGGAGATTGCTAATACATTGCTTTATTTGGTTACATGTACATCCATGCATCGGCGGAAGGTATTTCAGGACCCCTTTAAGAAAATAAAGAGATGGAACGGTGTTTGTACGGCTTACACGAAGGACTTTGCGTTTCTTAGTGTTGAGCTCCATTCGCCATTCATGACACCAGTTAGCCATACTAGTAAGATCAGACTGAAGAATTGCGCAATCGTTGTCGGTGTTAATTTCTCGGAAAAGGACACAATCATAAGCAAAAAGGTGGATTTCAGAACTTACCAAGGAGAAGAGAACATTAATATAAATTAAGAATAAGAGCGGCCCCAACACTGACCCCTGAGGTACACCGGAGTGTACGTCTCGTAGGGGTGAGTTGTAGCCGTTTGCTGCAACGAATGGCGAACGATTAGTTAGAAAACATGCAATCCATTTTAAAAGATTAACATCGATACCCTCCAAGTTCTCCTTGACTACTACAATCATCACTGGCAACAGGGCACCTATCCAGAACAGTGGCGGCATTCCGACATCACGCTAATCCCGAAACCTAACAAGCCTCTATCACCCACCACCCTCCGACCTATCTCCCTGACATCATGTCTCGGAAAAATCTACGAACATTTAGCACATCAACGCCTAACTACCCACCTAGAAGAAAAACACCTGTACCCCCTAACAATGTTCGGCTTTCGCCAGCACCTCTCTACGCAGGACATCCTTATACAAATCAAAGAGCAAATACTAGACCACCTCAGCCGTGACGCTCCAAAGGCCCTACTCACATTAGATGTTAAGGGCGCCTTTGATAACGTAACACACCAAGCCATTCTCGAAAACCTCAACCATACCGAATGCGGCCACCGAATCTTTTACTTCGTCAAGGCGTTCCTGGGAAACCGCACAGCCACGTTGCGACTCGGACCCATACAATCCCCAACTTTCGAAACACCGGCCAAAGGCAACCCGCAAGGGTCCGTAATTTCACCCCTGCTATTTAACATCGCACTCCTCCAATTACCAAGCAAACTAGACAATATCCCCGGCATTCGCCATGCCCTATACGCGGACGATTTAACCATTTGGACGACACATGGCTCGAGCGGAGAACAAGAAGACGCACTCCAGCAAGCCATCGACACCACCATTGCTTATCTCCAACCCAGGGGCCTCACAGCAGAACCTAACAAATCGGCCCTGTTGATTCTACGTTCCCGCACAAGAGGCCGACCCTCTCCCACTACCCCAGATCCCCAAGTCGTCATTCAAGGATCCCCCATCCCACAAGTTACCACGCTCCGCGTGCTCGGCGTACCTTTCCACTACGATGGCTCCGGAGCGGCCCTTCTACCACAACTCCAAAAAACAGTCACACAGCTAACACACCTCATCCGAAGAATACGAGGCTCTACATACGGACTTAAAGAACACGATACCTGCAAGCTAATCCAAGCGCTGATAGTCAGCCGCATCACCTATGGCACCCCATTTGTCAACCTGAAACCGCAGGAAATCAACAAACCGGACACCCTCATCAGAAAAGCCTACAAAGCAGCCCTCGGCCTCCCAACCTACACATCTAACGATCGTCTCCTCAAACTCGGTCTGCATAATACCTTAAGTGAACTGTTGGAAGCACAGCGCGCATCACACCTCCAGAGACTCATATTGACACCAGCAGGAAGAAAAGTTCTCCAGGACATCGGACGCACTACCCCTTCTTCACAGCAAGCACCGCAACGTATTCCTCTCACCATCCGTCAACGCCTCAAGGTCCATCCTGTTCCAAAACACATGCATCCTACCTACAACCGGGGACGCCGAGAGGCCAGGGTGAGGCTCCTTGAAAAACGACACAGCTCAGACCCTCACACACGGTACACAGACATTGCTCGATCTACAGACCACAAGCACACAACCCTGGTAGTCCTCGACTCAACTGGTAAAATAGCAACTGCAGCCTCCTATCGGAACCTACCTGTAGCAACGGCGGAAGCGCTAGCCATCGCTCACGCCACCACTACCCACCAACAAAAACCCTACTTGAACATCGTATCGGATTCCCAACAAGCCTGCCGCCTATACCAAGCCGGCCTCGCACCCCCTCAAGCCATCCAGATCCTACAACACCTCCCCGAAGACATCGACATCTCTATCATCTGGACACCAGGCCACACCGGCCTTGCAGGGAATGAGGCGGCCCACGCCGTAGCCCGCGACCTCCTCAACCGGGCACTCCCAACAGCAAGGCCAGGAAGAACCGGACAAGCCCCACCTGACCCACAGGCACTGACCCCACTCGACCTCACATACAGCTCCATTCTCTCTCATTACACAAACACAAGAAGGATATACCCACCTCCTCATCACACTCTTTCCAACCATCAAGCGTATATCTACCGGCGACTGCAAACCGAGACATACTACAACCACACCATCCTGTCCCACATCTCCCCATCTCTGTTCCCCTACAATTGCCCACAGTGTGACATTCCACTCTCAACTTACCACCTAGTATACTCCTGTCCCCACCACCCTCACCCCATCCCATCCCCATCCCCTGAGCAGTGGGAGTCTGCGCTGACCAGCTCGGCGCCGGAGCGTCAACTCGCGCTGGTGCAACGAGCCACGGATGCAGCGCAGGCCCGCGGCCTCCTGGACGAAGGAGGCTGACCACACCCCTTTCCCTACCCCTTGAGCTCAGTAAAGAACGTTTTTCACCACCACCACATCGATATTTAGTTGGCGTAGTTTGCGAAGCAGGAGTTAATGAGATACCTTGTCAAAAGCCTTGCTATCGTAAAAAAAATGCAATCTTCATTAAACGAACGATCAAGAATACGGTGAAGACTGTGCGTAAATGTTACCGGTCGAGTTTCACAAGAGTATGATTTCCGGAAGCCGTGCTCTTCCGCCGTGAAAAATGAGTTAGATTCAAGAAAATTGACCAGATTAGAAAAAATAACATGTTCGAGCATTTTACAACATGTGCTGGTGAGTAAAATTGGGCGGCAATTAGCGGAATCAGATTTATTTCCAGTTTTGTACAAAGAAACAACCTGTCCGATTTTCCACGCGGGGGGTAACGAAAATGTATTTAGTGATTGTTGGAAAATTTTTGTTCGTAGTATAGAACAATAAGCACTTGTATTTTTCAGAAACTTTGCAGTAATTAGGCCAAAACCAGGGGATGAATGATTCTGTAAACCGTCAATTAATTTGGAAATGCCAAGAACATCGACAATAACTTGAGACATGGCAATATATTCGAAATGCTGGACGCCCGGAAGCTTATCGACAGTACTGTTGTAAAAGCTTTTTACGAAAGTGTCGTTTAAGATAGAAGGCACTGGATTGTTAAAGTCGTCCTCGAGGCCAATATCATCATGAGCGTGTGGATTAATGACGCGCCAAAATTTCTTAATGTTAGTCTTTAGCATAGACGGCAGTACTGTAGATAAGAAAGATTTTTTAGCATTTTTATTCCATGGACGTAAGCTTCAGAAGCGACGCGATAAGTATCCCAGCGGGAACTACTGGGGGACTTTTTGGTTAATCGGTAAAAGCGCTTCTTACGGTTAAACAGACGCTTGATATACGAGTTGTACCATTGTGCGTGGGGATAAGATTTAACTACATGATTTGGAATATGTTTATTCATTAGTTGGTGAATATTACTCGAGAATAAAGCCAAATTACATTGAACAGACCGGTTACCAAGTGCAGCAAGAATGAGTCGGGAAAGGCTGCAGTTCGTTGTTAATAGCTTCGATGTTAGCGTTCTTGTAGTTACGAATATATTTTTTCTCTTTGGCTTTTCTTGTGGGGATTGCGTTAATGTGAAACGTCAACAACAAATGATCACTCAATTAAAGGGGCACTGACACAAAATTTTGAAGGCGAGATAACTTCGGAGATAGATTGGTGGGAACACATATACATCATCTGCAAAATATCAGCGGCGAATACAGCCTAGAGCATATTTAAAATCAATTTTAAAGTGTGCGAAACGCAACCAAGCAGCCATCAGAGGACCACGCACAATCAACATCCCGAGGATATTTGTAAATAAACAACATCCAAACACGTCACGAGTTTGTGTTTTCCGCTTCCGCACTGCCGGCGTTTTTCGCCGGCTCGCCGCTCCAGTCGGAGGGCCGGAGGGCGGAGCTTCTGCTCTCCACTCTAAACTTTTTATCCTCCCATATACTCCCTAGAGGTTCTTTTTCGCCTGTCCTCTAGTGGTCCTCCTTGTAGGAGTTTTTTTACTACATGGAACAGGGAGGTTTTGTTTACCTCCTCAAAACAGGGCGTTTTTAGGTTATAGAAAGGAGGTATTTAGGGAGTGTTACGAAATGTTCGGGAGAATTTAAGGAGGTCAAAATGGAGTATTCTTTACTTCCTAAAGGGCGTTTTAAGTGATGTTTATGGAATTTTTAGGCGGTTGAATAGGAGCCTATTATGGCTCCCTTTGGAAGTACTTATGTTAGTTTAGGGGCGTTTTTAGGAGGTTCAAAAGAAGCATTTACTTCTTTTGAATGGAGTTTGACGAAAGCTTGGGGAATTTTGTAGGCCTTCCGAAAGGAGGTTTTCAAGGCCACAAGAGATAATTTCTAGTTCCCTGCGGGAGTACTGATTTCATGCGGTTTTTCTCGATTTCAGGTTTATTTCAAACGAACTTTCGCAGACAAGTTTACATGGTACATGGTGTACACAAGGAGGTTCCGAAATAAATACTTATGGCGACCTCATATTAGAAATCACAAATGGTACATTGCTAAATGACACGCCAGTTAGGAATTGAAGACAGCAATACGATGCTAGTTGAACAAACCGTAGAAACAATATTACTACAAGAACTGGAAATACGCGAAAAACAAAGATAGGCACCAACACAACCGCATGGTAAGTGAAATCATTATAGAATACTAGCGGATCGAGGACGCGTCAGTACTTATCAGAACTTATCAGTACGCATCAGCGCTCAGTACACAGTGAAAAAAAAATGGCTGCAGTGGTTTACAACAACAACAAAAAAATTCAGTAGGTGGTGAAATGAGCGAGAGCTGTCTGCTAGTTGAACAAATTGTAGAAACAATAATAATACAAGAACTGGAAATACTTGAAAAACAGATAGGCACAAACACAACCGCATGGTAAGTGAAATCATTATATAATACTAGAGTATCGAGAACGCGTCAGTATTTATCAGAACTTATCAGTACGCATCAGTACAAGTACACAAAGTGAAGAAAAAATGGTTGCAGTGGTTTACAACAACAAAACAATTTTTCAATTTGTGGTGAAATGAGCGAGAGCTGTGCAACGATTTGATATTGAAAGGTAACAAGCATTTTGTAGGTGGTAAAGGCACAAGAGATAAATGATGTAGGAGACAGACTGCAGTGAGATGGCTATGGATAAATGAGTAATATAAAGAACGAAAAATATGCTGCGGAAAATACCAGTGCGTTTTGATAAAGACACAAATGCGCCAAGAAAAGTGACCGAGTCTGACGGGTTAATTGCAATGATATAGAACAGAATGGGTGGTATCGCGACAGCTTCTTTAGAGTGAGAACAAAAAGCCATGAAATTCGTGTTTTTCGGATAATTTTTAGTTGATTCATTTCGCACCAGTTGCCAATATTATTTAGATAATTGTTTCAAGTTAAATTAGTTTGTTAATATTATTGCTTCACTGAAAGATAGCTGTATTATCAGCATACAGAACGGCCCAACAAATATCCCCTTTTCAGTAAAAACAGAAAAAAGAAAAAGTCAGAAATATAATACGGAATTCTTTTTGACTACTATCCAATGATTACAGGATTGAAAACAAATATTAGTGAGCGATATTGATGCGATAAAAGTTAATTAGTTCTAAATCCTTCACACGTGGTTTGGTGCAGGCAAGGTCCAAAAAGGCATGTTGCACAAACGTTAGAGCTCTGTGTGCCTTCTTGGGATATTGAATGTTGAAAACTCAGAACGATGCAAACAGACTACACAGTCCTCCCAGTAAAGATGATGCAGTCAAGACACGCTGGCCATGGATGTGGAGGCTAACTTCCCCGTTCACGGAATGCAGGCAGGGAGTCAGAGGAACATCTGCCTGAAAAAGCAAAAAAGAAAAAAAATGCCCCACACGTAAAATTCAAAACAGACACTATGGTTAAATGAACTTAATAATTCGGTACAGTAATAATATTGTAAGGCCAGGTTCCCTGCTGCGAA
This sequence comes from Haemaphysalis longicornis, assembly GCF_048455015.1. Lineage (NCBI taxonomy): Eukaryota > Metazoa > Arthropoda > Arachnida > Ixodida > Ixodidae > Haemaphysalis > Haemaphysalis longicornis. Next base: position 45,828,273 of record NW_027526445.1, read on the forward strand.
TTCCAGTACCTAAATTACGAATGCAAAGGCTTCATAAAACCAAGTGCCAGTACATTAACCGTCGTGGCTTTTGCAGCAAGAAAAAAGATATTACTTCCGCACAATATACTCGAGCACAACTTTAAATGACAGTGAAGATAAAATGCAAGTCTCTGTAGGTTGATAGATTAGTTTTTGTTTTTTACTGAAAAACACTTTGGTATTGCATGATTTTGTTAACTGCTGTTTCTTGCTTTAAGATGCCAGCTTGCATCTATTCAAGTGAGTGGGCACACTGTTAAAGATGCAAACCCTTACACTGCCTCTCCCCTACCATGGTGGCTCACTTTCATTGAAAAAGTGCAGCTTTTGCGAGCTGGACGGCTGTTGCAAGCCGTGGCAATACTCACTTCTGCTGGAGGGGCCAACTTGGTTTCCGAATGCAGCCTTGCCTTGCCGAATACAGCCTATCCTGCCTTAAGATCTCTGAAGTCATTCAACTCGATCATGTATCAGGATCTGCAGAAGAAAATCGTGTCAGTAAATAATGAATTCATGCCGGACAGGCACCCACTGTTTCAATTATACTTGCAGATACCTCCACCTATTTCCCTCCTGGTGTTACATCCAAAGCTAATTTGTTACGGCTTGTCTCATCAAGTATGGTCATCTGTCATAACACAGCTAGTCATACAGGAAAGTCCTTCACTAGGTCAGAAAACACTTTCTTTTTTTACAGTAGTAATAAACTAGGCGACTAAGTCATTCGTATTCTGTCGCCTTCATATTATGTGTCACCGAGCTGACAAGCATGATTGGTGCATATGGTCATTTGTAGCCGCAACCGTTACTACAGCCTTGTTAGCTAACGTAAACCTCGTTCATGGCACCAAATTACTTGTGATTGCATGGCAACAAAAAAAACCGCTGAAATGGAAACGCTATTCTCGCAAACTTACCAACGCTGCATGCCACACACACCTGCCTTAGTTAATTTACCGTGATTGTAGAAGTTTCCGTCACGCAAAACCACAGTGCACTTTTTGGAGCTGCAAGCTCCGTGTCAAAATCGAGTGTCAGATGAATCGAGTAAGTTTTGTGTATGGTCTTACTATTGATTATGACAAAGTTATTACCAACAAAAGAAGAGTGTGTGCATTGTTCTTCTAAAAAAATGATATCCTTTTTTATGCCCGGCAGACTTGTGTCATGCTACGGCAAACTCGGTTCTCTTCCATACGGGCATGAATTTGTGTTTTTAATTACGTGGCCTTAGCTGGCGACTGACGGGCCCCGATTGTATACAGACCCCTCATTATCATCTGAAAGAGAATAAAAAACATTTCGGTTTCGAACCACGTCGCCGTCGTGGTCCACACTATATGCATTTAATCGTTCGATAGGCTCATAGCATCTTTTACGCATGTCACCGTTTCCTTAATATAAGGGTACGCTGTTAGATGTGAAGAGTCGACTCAAGCAAGCAAACAACCCCACCGAATCTACAGGGCACAGTTTTCGAAGGGGGTGGCCGTCTGATCTGTGGCTTTCGCCGACCAGAGCGCTAAGAATGAGTCAGAGCCTTGAACGAAAACAACACAAAGACTTATATTTGGACAGGCAAGCCATCAGGAGCGTTAACAAATAGATATTACACAGTAGAGCAGTTAACTAAAAAGAACACGAGCAGTTCGATGCATATCAGAGACAGAGTCCCACAATATTCACCGACCGGGCCCGACGATGCACCGCTGTCGGAGGCGATTCGGCTACCTGAGTAACCGTCACGTTGCTTTGAAACGACGCCGCGCGCGACAAACGATTTCATCTCGAATGCCCTGTTACAAACCGGCCTACAAAAGAATGCGAATGCATACCCCAATAGCCACAAACAAGTACAATAAAACGAGTGTGCGCTTTTTTCTTTGCCCGTGCGTGTACGTGCTGTGTGCGGCACGGGTACTTCGCAGTTAACCCTATCCAAACGTTTGACAAACGCATCGACTGATGACAGACCACTTACCAGCGAGCTGTCCACAGCTTTCGCCGTATCCAAATGTTGTTAGCGGCCTCGTCGTGTGACAGGGGCACATAAAAATCTTTCCACCAAATGGCACTACTAGTCCTTCTCAAATAAGAAAAAATGATGGCCCAAGGCGAGGCGCTTGAAGCTCCGGCCGCACCAAGTCACCGGCCGCGCTGCATTGATAGCACGGAGGTTGTTTACATCCGGGCAGCAAGTCGTGCCGCCAGGGCAAGTTGAGTCGCTGCAGTCGGGTGCGTTGGCGCGCCGGCACGAGAATTTAAATTGTCTATATATGCGCAAGCAAGCGAAGCAGATGAACATTGCAATTGTTTGCAACGGCGAGAACTGTCTCTTTGTTAGCAGCAGAGTTTGACAACACCTACCGCCAAAATAAACAGATTGAAACAACACGGCCGCGCTGTCTGCTTGTGATCGCGCTGGCTGAAGCATCTATGCGGGTATACGTACGGTATCGGTTTTGTAGCTGCATGCAACCTTCGCGTCCTGCTTTCTCGTTCTAATTAGCATTAGTCCACGGTTGAAGTGCTGACACACGGAAACAACACAAGACTAACATGGCGACCGCCCGCTTGAGATGATTACCCCAGATGGGGAGTTTATTGTGGACGTGGTTGTATACAAGGAACCGAACGCCATCTCACAAATGGTGTTAAGTTGTTCTAAATCCTCCCTTTTGCTACACGGATGGGCAACGGTACTACCATGGAGGTTCGTCCACTCTTTTAGACCATGCCTAGGGAGTACATTTTTTGCTATAAGTACTTTTCAGGGCACATTACTTGATTAAAACTCCATTTCCGGCTAGTTTGCGTTTACAGTGAACGAGCGACCCGATCGTTGGCGGCGGAGGCGCCAATTTCGTCAGCTCATCGGGCAGCTGGCCGCGACCAAAGTTCTACAGCGATTCCAGGCACTCTGTTTCTATTACTGTTTATTACCATTGGATGCGAAAACCCGCCGGAGGCACGAAAAGCCCACTGAGCTAGCCGCACGGTCGCTGTGCAGGCGGCGGCCACGGCCGCTAAGTGGTCCAGGCCGGCGCAGGTAGCTCGAGTGATAGCTTGTTACCGCTGCACGAAATTGCCCCCAAGTCCCGACCATGGTGGCTTACAAGAGAGAGGAGTTAATGATACGATGGCGGGTTGCATTAAAAATTGTCATCTGCACCGCTTACGAGAGTGGCATTCGAATATCCGCCGCAGTGCTAAGCCGAACACATCTGTAGGCGGTCCTGTAGGCAGACCGGCCGGCTGCTCCCAGCGCGCGTCTTGCCACCCACCGTCTCGAGCGTCGCGCGTCGTTCTTTAGCCGCGGTAGCATTTGCACTCGCAGCGCCTGCGTCACATGCACGGTAGCTTTTTAATTAAGCGCCTCACGAGATCAGTACGTGGGGGCATTCGCAGAAACTGCCGTCGATGCGGATTCGACAGTGCTACGGCGGCTCTGCCCTGTGATATCCCTCCAACGGTCACGTGGTCAGCTTTGTTCACACAAAATTCACAAAATCCATCGTTTCGCGGTACTCGCTGAAACCGAAACTGCGACTGGCCGCATTGAAAATGCCTCTAATTAAACAACCGTCGCACGCTGAAGCAAATGAGGTTTCTACAGGTTATAAGTAGGTCACTAGCTACTTATCGCAACAAAAAAAAACAAGATGCAAAATTTTTGTGTCAGTGCCCCTTTAAGGGGAATAAGTGACAGATGAAGCAAAATCAGGTCGGTTCGTTAAGATGAGGTCTGAAGTACTTGCTGTGTTATTTAGTTGTTCTAGTCGGTTGTGTTATCATTTGGCCCAAAGAAACTACAGAGCACAAATCCAAAAAATTACTTGCTTCAGTCGAAAATGGCGATAGTGAGGCGTTTGCGTACTCCAAGAAATGCTGGGAAATTTAGTCACCCAGAAGAAAAAAGCACGAGGAAGGATAGCGTGTAGAAATTGCGTTGATTGCGTCATGCAGCTCATTTATAAATGTAATTGAGGAAGAAGGAGGTCGATAGCAAACACCGAAGACTATATTTTGATGGTGAAGCGTCATAGAGGCACAAATTATTTCTAAATGACTGTTTATATGTACGCACTTGGATGGAATATCTTTGGATATGGCTAAAAGAACGCCTCCGCCTCGACGTTCAGTACGGTCGCAACGATAAATGGAAAAGTGAGAGGCATTGCAAAAATTTCCGTGTCGCGCACATGCGTGGAAAGCCAAGTTTCTGTTAGCGCAATAATGTGGGCGGAACATGTGTGAATCGCCGATGACAACGACTCATGTTTGTTAAGTACACTTCTTACATTGCAAAAAAGAATGGAAATGTTAGGTGAAGAAAACGATGAACAAAGATGGCCACTCCCCTCGTTTTCCTACGATACGGCAGGAGAGGCGGCATTGTTAGTACGGTTGGGGCGCTCGTCTCGAGTTTCAATTTGCTGTACGGTGTCAATGCTAGCGTTTTAGAAGTAACATTTCTTGTCTATAAATAATCGTTTGTATGTGAGTTGAAAGAAGGGAATCCAGGCTGACTTTTAGCAAATTCGATCAGTTTTCTCCTTGCAATACGAGTGGTAACAGAGAAATTAGAAACCATGGACAATTTAGAGACCATGGATTACTGTCGTCCCTTTTTTTCGTGTATCAAGGTTCATACCATACATCTGGTCAAGAAATTCTGGGCTGAAGTTAAAATTGTTTATGTAGAGAGGGAACTCGTATAACTCCTTCAGGTTTCTCCACCATCCCACAGAGCTGGCTCCTTGCATGCAGGTTCCGATGGTTAATCACCCTAGTGATGACACCGGGGAGGGCTTTCCCAAACTCTTAACTCTGTCCAAAAACGCAGCTGCCAATCCGTGCGAGCTGAACTGCAGACCAATTGGCGAGCGGTTCTATTACCGGCACTCACCAAAGACCATCGACGGCACCCGGTGTCACGACGATGGCAGCCTCGACGTGTGCGTCAACGGAGCTTGCATGGTACGACGCATGTATCCCTGGGTCTTTCGTCTGAAATGAGTGCCGTTCACTCTTCTGTACCTGATGTTCCATGACGTGAGGAGGGTGCGTGTGTAGTTTTGTGTGTATAAATTGTGTCCACAATCCACCATATCCTTCAATATTCTTTCTGGTTATTTCACGGAAAAATTATCACTCAACGTTCCCTGCCCTGTCATTTATTTCACACTCCCAGCCCGTTGGCTGCGACAAAATTCTGGGCTCGGATGCGGTTGAAGACAAATGCGGAAAGTGTCGCGGGGACGGTACCAGCTGCAGTACCATCGAGGGCGTCTTCGATACTGACAACCTGGAAGTTGGTGAGTCGACCCAGTCGCTGTACCCACTTCGCTCAAAGAGAGAGACAGAACAAATTTTGATGAAGTCTGGCAATGTTAGCCGGGGCAGCAACGTCTGCGTGCTGCCGGAAAAAAAAGGGAACTGCACGGAATACTTCGAGCGATGGTACTACAACGTGGAGGAAGGCCGTTGCCGCCAATTCTACTACAGTGGCTGTGGCGGGAACGCCAACAACTTCGCCTCGTCCCGCGATTGCGAGCAGATGTGCGGGCAGCCTGCTCCCACGGACATCGCAGACGAAGAGTTCTGGCTAGGTGAGTGGGAATGGGGAGTTTGTGAGTGACGTTTGATGGCAGTGGCTGCATCATTTCCAGGAGAAGGGACAAGGTGATCACTAAAGGTAGTCGCCACTTTGGTGTGACTACCTTTAGTGTGATCTCAGGCTCCTACTATACCTGTATTGCGAATGTGGAAAAATTGAATTAGCAAACGTCCAGCATTGTCATCATTGGAGGACCGAGAGAGGAGGCGAAATACGAGAGGTGGGAAGTACGAGATGATAGAGAGTTCGAAGGAGGGGCGACAGGAGACACTCACCTTTCGACGATATTTGCAGTGAAGGAAGGAGATACGGAGCCAATGTTTTTACAGGATGTCGTCTTCTGTCGCTGCATTCCTTGCTGAAATCCACATTTACGACACCTTCAGCTCATTCAGTCACCACACAGGCATGGCTAACTTCTTGGCAGACAAATATCGCTATTGAATTGCCCTTCCCACATCTCTGCAAACCCCACCCAGCGCAACGGCAGCTCTCTGGTTGTTTCTTCCCTACAGCGTTCTGCTTCATGGAGAGTGAGGCCGGTCCCTGCAGGAACATGGAGTTGCGCTGGTTCTACGACATAAAGGACGGTGTTTGCCGCGAGTTTTACTACGGTGGCTGCAAGGGCAATCCCAACCGCTTCAGGTCTCACCAAGAGTGCGAAGAGAAGTGCTACCATGCACAGGGTGAGCAATGGTAAACTGAGGGAGTGCACCGCAAATGTTGGGAGTGTTCTATTACTGGACAGAGGTGGCAGTGCCACCTTTGTTCTCTTCTCTCTTCTTCGCTCGTCTCCTCTCCTCTTCCCTTCTCTTCAATAACCAGTAAACTCTGGTGGTTCTTGCCAAGTTCAGGTAGTATATCTCTCAAATTTTCTGGGTGTAATTGTTCCCAGCTAAGTTGGTGTCAATGTCAGCCAAGCTCTGAGCTGTAAGGTGGAAACTTGTTTTATTAAGCTCTACTTGAAAGGGAGGCAAAAATAGCCTGGGTTCAAAATGGCAGCTAGCCTTAACCATTCACAACAAAGTTGGAAATCTTTGGGGATTTGAGATCACTACCTTGTAATCAAGATAAGCTACTATGCAAGCCGGGGTGATATACTTACTTGGTTTTACTTCAATAGTCTTGCTTTCTTGCCTATCATTATGATTGGCTACCTCTTCCTAACAGTTCTCCATGGTTCAAAAACCTCAAGCCTAAACCGGTGAATGGGCTTTCTTTCTTTCTTTTGTTTTCAAATTCAAGTTAATTTTTGTTTCAGGACGCGTCTGCGTGACAAATTTAAGCAAGACCTGACTGGCCCTCTGCCAATCATACGATTCTTTCATAGCAGTAACCTCTTCAGTGAGAAGAAGACACCCAACAGAATCTAAGACGATAGAGTGGAATGTATAACCCGAAATGTGGACACAAATGTCACTATTTTTCATGTAGAACATAGCCCCTCGACGTTTTCGAATGGTGCTTCTCATGTTGCGCTGCCCAAGACGCACTTGGCTGCCAGTTAAGTCATGGCAGCAATTGGAAGGAGGCACAGATGGCCGGGGTAAAATGCTAAGTGGTACACAGTACAGAAAAACTTAGCAGTAAGATGTGGGCTTCTCGTTTTTCTACCTAATGCTTCTTCTAGATTCTTAAGTGTCGCTCTCTGTGTCTCAGACTCCCAGCACATTTGTCTTGATTTTTTTAGGCAAGCAAACAAACAAAAAAACAGGGGCGGACACACGTCTCTTCCCTAAAAGTATTCATTGAGAGACAGCAGCTCAGAAGGTCCACTGTATTTGACTGCCCGAGCCTAACCAAGTGAACCTATGTCATCATAATGATGATGATGATGATGAGTGCTTGTGAGTGAGTGTAAAAATTTATTATAGAAGAGAGGCCATGGTGCCCTGCGGGGGAAGTGAGGATGGGAAGGGGGAGGAGAATGGGAAAGGTCACACTTCACACAATGTACACAGTTCTAGTCTTGGGGTCCAATTCACAAAAGGCACAGCTCACTCAGTCAGTGGCAATGTCGCTGTTGACGTTGGACGTGGATGGGTATGGTCAGTCCGAGACCGTTTGTAAGGCCGCTACACCAATTTGTAGAGACCGTTTTCAAGGGCGTACTGGGTTATTATTTCTATAGCGGGGTCGTCACGGAGACGACTACGTGCTCCATTTCAGTCCCGGGTGCAGGACCTACAGTTAGCAGTTGATGGCGGTTACGGGCGAATACAGGACAGAACCAAATAAGTGGAAGGAATTTGGTATGGCATCACTAATACAGTGGGGGCATCGGTGCAATTGAGAGCCTGCTGGGGCTGACCACTTATGTATAATGTGTGGTGTATACGCTGCATTTGCATACACTTTATTCGCGAATACCTCGCCCGGATGCCAGAAGAACTTGAGCGGTGCAAGGATGCCAACCGGTGTTTCATCTTGCAAAGGCTTCCTTCTTTCTTTCTTGAGGAGCTGTAGCTGAAGTTGCCAATGCGCTTGGAGGGGGGGGGTGGAGGCATGGCGGGCACCGTAGGAGGTGATTGAGGCCTCTCCCTGGCAGCGTCGTTTTCCATGCGGTTGTCTTGTGCGGCAGAAGTATGTCCCGGAGTCCAAACAATGCGGATTTTGAACCCTTTCATGTGTAGGTCTCGTACTGTGGTCAGGATATTTGTCGCCGTAGTGTTCGGGGGAAACGGACGATTCAATTCACGGACAGCAACGTAAGAATACGCGATAATGCGAAATTACTTCGCGGTGATATGGGCGGAATGGTTATAAATTTTCCGGGTGGCTGCCAGAATACCCAGAAGTTCTACTTGTTCTCCGAGGCCGTATCTGTTGGAAATTTGCCGGGATCCGTTCAATTCCGGCAAGTATGTAGATGTCCAGGCAATAGCCGCCGTCATAACACTGAAAGACGCTTCGGTGTAAATGTCAACTTCGTCGCCTGCCTTGTCATCTGCGAGCGTGCGAACGTAGTGTTCGCGTACTCTTCTGTTACTGCGCCAAATTGGCTGTCGACGTGGAATACCGATGGAGGGGCGCTGCAACGGAGGGATTTCTGGCGGCGAATCGGCGGTGTCAGAGTCGCTATTTAGGTGGTCGCATTTCTGCAGTTTTTTTTCTTGGGGCGAATGGTCGAGAAGATATTGAAACGTAGTTTGGTCTCTTCGATGAGGTTAGTGGGAGGCGGAAGGGGAACTGCTTCGTGGAGAGTATCTACCCGGGTGAATGAGGGGAGGCCACTAATCACCCGGAGAAGGTGCCGATTCATCTTGTGAAGAGCAGTAATATGTGACTGTCGTAATTCATAGACCTGGAACCCGTAAGTGAAACGTCCATGTGCCACAGCACCTAATATGTAAGCTTATCGAGCGTATGCTCAACAATCGGCTCGCACACCACTTGGAGGGTGGTTTCATCCTGCCCTTACGGGTTTCCGTCAGTGCTTGTGTACGCGTTCTTTCATGTACACAAATAATCAAGAAGCATGTCCCCGTGTACTCACTCTCCCTCGAGTGGAAGTGGCTGCGATGAACTGAGGGTCTGAAGTGGGATGGCGACACAATATCCGTTCCATAGAATGGGCCATCTGTGAGAACACCCACGGAAATATGTGGTGGTAAGCGAGAGATGCCTGTTCAGTTATGAAGTTTGAGCAACCAGTGTCCAAAGGCTAAATTAGCGCCCAGCCTCCAAACAGAGCTGGATGAAGTGACGGGTTGCGTCTTACTATTTTGATTCGCATTGTTGTTGGCAGGATTCCACCATCCGATGAAAGCAGTCAACCCACAATGTGAACTGGCTGTGGAACAGCTTAGTATTAGTAGAGACTGCTGCAGGGAAGAAAGGCAGTGCTCAGGATCGATGAAGGCAGATAGCCGAGGAAAATAGAGTTTTAGCACTCCGTATGCTCCGTGTTGTACGTGTATATGCTGTTGACCGGGACCCGTCTGGGCAGTTGTGCATTCGTCGCGGTAAGGGGATTAGTTCCGCGGGCCGGCCCTCGCCATGCCCGCGCATTCGTTACAGTGAGGTGCGCCTACTCGCCCTTCCTCCTCGTTTTTCCGCGCGTGCAGGCGCAGACAGGTCCCGGTCATCATGGTAACTACGTAAATGACGGAAGAGACGGACTGCTAAAGCTCTCTAATAACTACCCTGTTATAAGCTGGGCTCTAGTGTTAAAGGCTGGTGAACAGCTTTTAAAAAAATTTGTTGCGACGCACTTCTATATCGTTTACTTGACGCTGAATTCGAAAAACATGTGTATTTAATGTGTAAATACACCCAAACCATTTCTGTCGTCAAAACAAACGACCCCTGCCCAGAGGCGCGGTCGGAGCACTGGCTGCCTTTCGCGATTGGGCGGCGGCAGGTGACGTTATACTCGGAAGTGCCGGCGCTGAGGTGACCGCTCCGCTTGAATAACTCATTCTGTTCCCGTTCAAATACGGTTCAGAAGATCCTCTGGTGACTGGAAGGCTCACACAATCTTTCCTTATATTAGGAGAGTCTGAGGGAAGTGTAAACGCAACAAGTTCGCTCGCGGCGAGCTTTAGAAAGGTGTTCTCCCCCAACGGCTCATGGCCGACTTGTGCTTTTCGGGTGCGTGGAAGTTCCGCAGATATTGGTTCGCCGCTTTCACTATTAGCACTATCCACAATTCCTAGCACAATTTTTCAGCACACCATCATCCCATTCCGCGCTTGTGTAACTTTGTTTTTGCATTCGGACAGGCGGTAACAAGCTTTGTGCAGCGTCCTGCTATGCGCGCAGGGTGCAGCAAGCGATGCGGCTGCTACCGGTCGCCGCGTCGCGCGAAGGTGCTGGTACCGGGTGGCTGCGCGACACGTCAGCGGAGTACAGCAATGCTGCACATACGCAGTTTTAGAATAGAGGAACCGAACGTTGGTTGCCCCACAAAGGTAGAGGAACCCAAACGCAGCACGGTGATCCGCGACGACCTTTAGAAGAACGTCTTCCCCCACAGCTCCAGCCGACTTGGGTTGCACGGATCCCCTCGGATGATGGGAACTTCAGGCTTAGCACCGAGGAAGATATTTGGTCGCTGATATCTCTACAATTTCGAATAACTATCCTTGATACAGTTATTCGCCACACTATGACCTCCATTTTCGCATGTAGAACATTATTTTCACGTCGACAGTCATGCTAGCGATCAGCGCTGTGTTCATTCTTGCGCTCAGATAGCGCCATCCATCGGCTTCTCGCCGCATTTCGTGCTTGGCCAGGTTCGTTTGCTGCCGTCGACGAGCCTCCGCGACCGGTCGTCGCTTTTCATCGCGGTACGAATTCGTTCACCTCGTTCAAAATCACCTTGGGTGACAATTCCTAGCACAATTGTTTACCACAATCCACTCGCTGGCGCGTTTACCTTGCTTTTCGCGACGGGCTTGATTCTGGACAGCAGCTAAGAGCGGTTGCTGCCGCGGCATGCGCGGTTCGAGCCGTTTCGGGGCCGTAAGGGCATGCACGACCGGCGAGTGTGCGGCGGACTTCCGCACGCAGAAAACGCGTCATGCCTTCCAGCTTGTTTGATTTCTTCTTTAAATCTACCTATTTAGCTAAGCTGTTGTTGATCAGGAAAATAAGCAAAAAGTTCGGGAAACCCAGTGCTCTGCGGTGCAACCAATTTTCTAATCTTCTTATAATAACTGGTCAGGAACTTGGGGTACCTCCGTATTTTTTTGAGCCCGTCGCTTCGCGTACACACTAAAAATTTTCACGCCCAAAAGGGTGCTTCAGCTTGTCGCCGCAGGAGCACCCTAAAAACTGAATATTTTACACCCTTTAGGGTGCTTGGATTCTGTCGCCGCAGGAGCACCCTTTGTGAAGCACCCCAGAAGACGGGTGGCTTATAACACTCTTTCAGGCCTAAAAGTATCCAAGGGTGCTACTTAGCACCCCAATCTGTAGGAGCATCTTCTGCAAAAGCACCCACCTAAAGGGGAACAAAAAGGCTGCTTCATCCTCGGTTCACAAATGGCGCAGCAGGTGTGAAACCACATATTGCACAATATGACACACGATTATGGTATGAAACATTCGTGCTTTCCAAGCTCGGTTCTGTGAGACATTCCATTGAAGCTGAACGTCATCTGATAATTTCCTTGAACTTGTGTCACCGATTGTTAAAACATCAATTTAAAGAGTCAGGAGCCACATCTCAGTACAGAGTTACAACTTTAGAGTTAGTTTATTATTCAGAACTTCGTAAAAAAACAATTATATGTTCACTTTGCCGAACTGCAGTACACATACTTCAAGCTTCACTGCACAGCATAACCATGCTATGCAGTGAAAGCAATTAGGTGTGCAACACTTCTACCACACAGAACTTCCTTGTACCTTAACACCCTCGACTTCTCAGTATTGCATCAAACTTCCAATCAAGGTAGCTACCTGCAATGTTTAGTGCCTTATTCTTGAGTTGAGCAGGAAAGTTCAATATGAAGGAAGACCAAATGCAAAATGTATAGTTTCCTCTGTACTGCAGCTCTTAATATAGTTCCCTCCGTACTGCGGCTCATAATCTACGCATAGCAGTTGTGCACCCCAGCCATTTATTTTCTTTTGCATTATTCTTTTTTCTTTACGAAAAAAATATTCATATGGTACAGCACTTGCAAGGTTTGGTGGTATATCCAGTTTTATAAGCATACATTTAGACTAAATGACCCCACATAGCAATAACAAGAACTACAAACATCACAGAACAATGCATACAAGTTCCCTGGTGAAGCCCAAGGCTGAAATGTAATGTCATTGTTCCTAAAACATTATTTTATCATGAGGCTAGCTTGTACATGGTGCCTTGCATTATGTACCTACCGGTGGATGTGGGGTCATTTGTCACTGTTGCAAATGAAAAGCCAACAGCCAGGGCCCATTAGTTTTGGCTAGTATTACGAGGTGCCTCCCGGCAAGCATTCTACGTCTATAGACTTTTTTAGAGTTGACTAGAACTGAAATCCGCAAAAGATTATCTACAAAACATTCAGTCTATCCGCAGCTTTAGGGTTTGCTAATTTCCATATTTGGGTTTCTTCTGCCTTTCTTAATAACATTTTTCTTTTGATAAGAAGGTGCATAACCAAAAGCAAAAAGCTTTTCTCTAAACCTTTGGTGACTATACAATTGTTACAAAATATTTTATTCTAAATATGGCAGCTTTAGTTGACAATATTTGCATTTAAAAACATTAAAATAAATTTAAATTGATCATAAATTTGTAGCTGTTTTTACGCAAAACTGCACATGGGATATGAAGTGCACCGCAGGGAGGGCTCTGGATTAGGTTTAGCAAATTTGGGACACTTAAGGTGCACTGAAATCTCTACACTTGCGCTTTTTCACTTTCTGTATCCACCAGGCAAATGGCTGCCAATTTAGACGGCGATTCTTAATAGTAGTTGATGTGCATTTTAAAATAATCGAAAACATTATAGACACAAAATTAATTTTTACAAGTTGTAGACATTGCGAATTACACCAAACATTGCTTTGTAGAGGTCATTGTAGACCTCTACAAAGCAAGCTTATACTATTAGAATGTTTCATACCATAATTACTGTGTGTTCAGAGCTCACGTGTGAAGTATGGATACTGCTGCTTCAGCAAGAACCCAGGATGAGCACCCTTCCTGGTTCTGAAAAAAAAATAACAGAGGAAATGCCTTAAGCAGGATTCTGAAACAGGGTTGAAAGAAACAAGAATGAATAAAAAATTCATTCAAAACATGTAAAGCAATGCAAACAAATATTTATTTCAACTTCATTTCTACAAAAGACCACCTCATTGAAGACTGGTGATGGGGTATTGGCTCAAAAAAGAGCAGAGAGCACTTATATAAATGCTACAGGGAGCCTTCGCAGCCAAAAATTGTTTGAGCACAAAAACTAATCACTGTTCAACAAACTCATAAACAATGTTTGAATGCATAAAAAACCAGTGGTAAACACAGGAAACACTTAAAAGTGAATGACGGCACAAGTTTTTCCCGTCATTCTCTTCTGTGTTCTGGGTTTTCCTTTGGTTTTTCATGCATTCGAACATGTACCAGCTAGCCCAGTCCAACGCCTTGGTATCATACAAATATGGATAGTCAATCCTTACAGAAAGTTGAAACAAAATAAAGTATAACGTAGGTGACAAAATTAAAACGACAGCAAATTGGTTGGCTTTTAGTTTTAAATGATAATATAAAAAATAATGGCATGAATGAAAGTGAGCAGCACGCGAAGTACCATGTTGCTAGCCCGACATTCCACTTTGAAGCAAAATGTCAGCTTTAAACACAACATAGGCCAAACATGCAATGAGGCATTCCTTTGAGCGCACAAAACATACCATAATTGTTAAAAAAGCTACGACTTAGTTAAAAAAACCTGACCACAACAAATTGGAATTGGTGACTAGATACAGTTTCAGAAATACACAGCGACATCATGGTTGTGAGGAAGAAACGTAGGCCACTGACCAAGTCAAAGAAGCGGTTTGACGTTTCGGTACCCGTACGGGTACCGAACGGTACGGGTACCTTGATCACAATGAGCATGTGCGTGGAAAACGAAGCTATATATTGGGCATGAGGCGTCGCAATGAAGTGGCATAGATACGGTGCAGATTGCCGTATGTTCTGTTGATAGTGTCCGCCGTCGTCTGGATGATGAGGGATTCGAGCAGCAATCGAGAAGACAGATTGTGCTCTGTTGTCAGAATCCCAGTTGACCACGTGTCTCGTTTTCTCACAGTGCTCCGCCAGTGCGGTTGTTCTTGCATGACCCTTGTTTACGTCGTTCCGGTGCTGCGTTATTCTTCTTTGAAGATTAACCGTTTCGCCAATGTACACTGATTTGCATTCGGCGCACGGAATCTTGTAAACAACACCTGGAAACTTGGAGCGTGAGAGGGGGTCTTTTACGTTGACGAGGTCAGAGCGCAGTTTGCTAATGGGCACGTGCGCGATGTGCACACCGCGTTTCCTGAATATGCGTGCGAGAGCTTCACTGATATGGGGGACGTAGGGAATCGCAGCACGCTTTAGCGCGCTTCTTGTGGACACTTCTGCCTGATCATCTCGATGCGGAGTCGTGTTCGTAGCCATCTTTCCCTCTTTTTGGATAGTGTTTTGGGTAGCCATTCTATTGCAGATCTCTTTCGATTGTCTTCATTTCTTCTATCAGGCTTTCTGGGTCAGAGCACGTCAGTTTTGCTCTGCTGACAAGTGACGTCGCCACTAGACGTTTATGGGACATGGGATGCACCGACTGAAAGCTCAGGTACCTTCTGGAGTGCGTAGGCTTGCTGTATACGCTGAACGATAGTCCACACGGGGAACGTTTTACGAGCGTGTTCAGAAAAGGAATACAGTCATTGGATTCCTCTTCCACAGTAAAGTTGATCGAAGCCTCTGTATCATTCAGATGCTGTAGGAAGCGCCGAACAGGCTGCTTGTCCAAGACGCAGAAGCAATCTTCGACGTACTGTACGAAGAGCTTCGGCTGTGGTTGGAATGATTCCAAGGCTGTTTCCGCAATCGCTTCTATCGTCAAATTTGCGTTTGTGACCGAGATCGATGCCACCATGGCCGTCCCAAAGGTATGCTTGTAGATGTCGCCGTTATACGTAAAATACGTATTGCTTAGGCAAAAATGGAGGAGCTTGCAAAGCTCGGCGGCATCAAATGGAGTGCGGTCCGAAAGCCGTTCGTCCATTTCCAAACGTTTTCCGCAGGTTTCGACTGCCGGTTCGACAGGAATGCTTGTGAACAGTGCAAATACATCGAAAGAAACCAGCACGTCGTCATCTTCCGGAACTATGCCCTGCAGTTTGCCAATAAATTCTTGTGAGTTTCGTAATTGCGTACCTGTATTCCCCACCAGCGGTGCAAGGACCTTGTGCAGGTAGCGGGACAACCGGAGGAGCGGTGAACATGTAGAATCCACAATTGGACGTGACGGGGTTCCATCCTTGTGAATCTTGGGAAGTTCATAAACTGCAGGCGCCGACCCGTTCGGGCAGAGAAGGTGATAGTATAGGCTTTTCTTTGACTGAGGTAAGCCACTGAATATCTCGGAGAGCAGTTTCTGCAATTGCTTTTGTATTCTCGAGGTGGGAACTTTTGCAACTTTGGAGTACGTCGTACGGTCTTCGAGTAGTGCCGACAGCTTATTCTCGTACGCAGAGCAGTCCAGGACGACCGTAACGTTTCCTTTGTCGGCAGGGAGCACAGCAATATCTGCGCTCGACCACAGAGACTTAATGGCCTTCTGTTCCACTCTAGTGATGACCTGTGCATCTCTTGATCCGCGCAGCCTCGAGAGAACACCGATGGCGCTTGTGCGTACTTCATCTTGTACGTCTTTCTCCAGTAGTTGAACTGCGCTTTCGACAGCGCATATCATCTTGCGGGCATCCGGCGACTTGCCTTGGTTGAAGTTCAGGCCCTTTCCGAGAACTTGAGCTTCTGCGGTCGATAGCTCATACGACGACATGTTCCGCACTTCGAAGCTAGGCGGAGTCTGCCTCTTGCCACCTTCTGACAGTAGGGCATTTAGCTTGCTCTCCTGAGAAGCCTCGTGTTTTTATTTCCTCTGACGCACCTGTTGGTTCGCTAGCATCTGCACTCGAGGGAAGACATTGGGCATCATGAATTCCAGTTTCCGCCTCGCAAAGAATGCCTCATTCTGAAGCCGCCGGACAGTGCCTTTGCATTCTTCAATGCGTGCCTGTAGAAGCAGGCGTTCAGCCTTCGCCACCGCTTGGTGGCCGAACGCAGAACAAACAGGTCTCTTAAGCCGCATGGACCTTGGAATAACCTGGGTAGACTTGCAACGCAGGTCGAAGCGTAGGTGGGTCGAAAACGCCGTTATTCTTCTTGAGAGGCCCACATATCGTCGAATTCCACGGACACCTTCTTGTCCATGTTGAAGGCGTATGTTAGCATAGTCCAAAGTTTGACGGAATACCGTCTGGTCAGGTAAAAGCATGGTTGTGACGAAAAAACGTAGGTCACTGACCAAGTCAAAAGAGCGGTTTGACGTTTCGGTACCCCTAGGGGTACCTTGATCGCAATGAGCATTGGGATCAAGGTAGCTCATTGTGATCAAGGTACCCGTAGGGGTAACGAAACGTCAAACCGCTTCTTTGACTTGGTCAGCGACCTACGTTTCTTCGTCACAACCATGCTTTTACCTGACCAGACGGTATTCCGTCAAACTCTGGACTATGTTAACATACGCCTTCAACATGGACAAGAAGGTGTCCGTGGAATTCGACGATATTTGGGCCTCTCAAGAACAATAACGGAGTTTTCGACCCAACTACGCTTCAACCTGCATTGCAAGTCTAGCCAGGTGATTCCAAGGTCCATGCGGCTTAAGAGACCTGTTTGTTCTGCGTTCGGCCCCCAAGCGGTGGCGAAGGCTGAACGCCTGCTTCTACAGGCACGCATTGAAGAATGCAAAGGCACTGTCCGGCGGCTTCAGAATGAGCCATTCTTTGCGAGGCGGAAACTGGAATCCATGATGCTCAATGTCTTCCATGGAGTGCAGCTGCTAGCGAACCAACAGGTGCGTCAGAGGAAAGAAAAACACGAGGCTTCTCAGGAGAGCAAGCTAAATGCCCTACTGTCAGAAGGTGGCAAGAGGCAGACTCCGCCTAGCTTCGAAGTGCGGAACATGTCGTCGTATGAGCTATCGACCGCAGAAGCTCAAGTTCTCGGAAAGGGCCTGAACTTCAACCAAGGCAAGTCGCCGGATGCCCGCAAGATGTTATGCGCTGTCGAAAGCGCAGTTCAACTACTGGAGAAAGACGTACAAGATGAAGTACGCACAAGCGCCATCGGTGTTCTGTCGAGGCTACGCGGATCAAGAGATGCACAGGTCATCACTAGAGTGGAACAGAAGGCCATTCAGTCTGCGGTCGAGCGCAGATATTGCTGTGCTCCCTGCCGACAAAGGAAACTTTACGGTCGTCCTGGACCGCTCTGCGTACGAGAATAAGCTGTCGGCACTACTCGAAGACCGTACGACGTACTCCAAAGTTGCAAAAGTTCCCACCTCGAGAATACAAAAGCAATTGCAGAAACTGCTCTCCGAGATATTCAGTGGCTTACCTCAGTCAAAGAAAAGCCTATACTATCACCTTCTCTGCCCGAACGGGTCGGCGCCTGCAGTTTATGAACTTCCCAAGATTCACAAGGATGGAACCCCGTTACGTCCAATTGTGGATTCTACATGTTCACCGCTCCTCCGGTTGTCCCGCTACCTGCACAAGGTCCTTGCACCGCTGGTGGGGAATACAGGTACGCACTTACGAAACTCACAAGAATTTATTGGCAAACTGCAGGGCATAGTTCCGGAAGATGACGACGTGCTGGTTTCTTTCGATGTGTTTGCACTGTTCACAAGCATTCCTGTCGAACTGGCAGTCGAAACCTGAAGAAAACGTTTGGAATTGTACGAACGGCTTTCGGACCGCACTCCGTTTGATGCCGCCGAGCTTTGCAAGCTCTTCCATTTTTGCCTAAGCAATACGTATTTTACGTATAACTGCGACATCTACAAGCAGACGTTTGGGACGGCCATGGGGGCATCAATCTCGGTCACAACCACAAATTTGACGATGGAAGCAATTGAGGAAAGAGCCTTGGAATCATTCCAACCACAGCCGAAGCTCTTCGTACGGTACGTCGACGATTGCTTCTGCGTCTTGGACAAGCAGCATTTTCGGCGCTTCCTAGAGCATCTGAATGATACAGAGGCTTCGATCAACTTTACTGTGGAAGAGGAATCCAATGGCTGTATTCCTTTTCTGGACACGTTCGTCAAACGCTCCCCGAGTGGACTATCGTTCAGCGTATACAGGAAGCCTACGCACTCCGGAAAGTACCTGAGCTTTCAGTCGGTGCACCCCATGTCCCATAAACGTTCAGTGGTGACGTCACTTGTCAACAGAGCAAACCGGACGTGCTCTGACCCAGAAAGCCTGATAGAAGAAATGAAGACAATCAAAAGAGACCTGCAACGGAATGGCTACCCAAAGCACTTTATCCAAAAAGAGGCAAAGAGGGCTACGAAAGCGTCCACAAGAAGCGCGCCAAAGCGTGCTGCGATTCCCTACGTCCCACATATCAGCGAAGCTCTCGCACGCATTTTCAAGAAATGTGGTGTGCACATCGCGCACGTGCCCAATAGCAAACTGCGCTCTGACCTCGTCAACGTAAAAGACCCCCTCTCACGCTCCAAGTTTCCAGGTGTTGTTTACAAGATTCCGTGCGCCGAATGCAAATCAGTGTACATTGGCGAAACAGTTAATCTTCAAAGAAGATTAACGCAGCACCGGAACGACATAAACAAGGGCCATCCAAAAACAAGCGCACTGGCGGAGCACTGTGAGAAAACGGGACACGTGGTCGACTGGGTGAGGCAAAAGTTCTGACAACCGAGCGCAATCTGTCTTCTCGATTGCTGCTCGAATCCGTCATCATTCAGACGACGGCGGACACTATCAACAGAACATACGGCAATCTGCACCGTATCTATGCCACTTCATTGCGACGCCTCATGCCCAATATATAGCTTCGTTTTCCACACACATGCTCATTGTGATCATGGTACCCGTACGGGTACCGAAACGTCAAACTGCTTCTTTGATTTCATCAGTGACCTACGTTTCTTCGTCACAGCCATGATTTTACCTGACCAGACGGTATTCCGTCAAACTCTGG